>NC_135534.1:10022057-10322383 GCF_045843805.1 Urocitellus parryii | reverse complement strand
TGAAATGGAAATGAGGAAAAACACTCCATTCACAATATCCTCAAAAAAAAAAAAATACTTGGGAATCAACCTAACAAAAGAGGTTAAAGATTTATACAATGAAAACTACAGAGCCCTAAAGAGAGAAGATCTTAGAAGATGGAAAAATATACCCTGCTCATGGATAGGCAGAACTAACATTATCAAAATGGCGATATTACCAAAAGTTCTCTATAGGTTTAATGCAATGCCAATCAAAATCCCAATGGCATTTCTTGTAGAAATAGATAAAGCAATCATGAAATTCATATGGAAAAATAAAAGACCCAGAATAGCAAAAGCAATTCTAAGCAGGAAGTGTGAATCAGGCGGTATAGCAATAGCAGATTTCAAACTATATTACAGGGCAATAGTGACAAAAACAGCATGGTACTGGTACCAAAACAGGCGGGTGGACCAATGGTATAGAATAGAGGACACAGAGACTAATCCACAAAGTTACAATTATCTTATATTTGATAAAGGGGCTAAAAGCATGCAATGGAGGAAGGATAGCATCTTCAACAAATGGTGTTGGGAAAACTGGAAATCCATATGCAACAAAATGAAACTGAATCCCTTTCTCTTGCCATGCACAAAAGTTAACTCAAAATGGATCAAGGAGCTTGATATCAAATCAGAGTCTCTGCATCTGATAGAAGACAAAGTTGGCTCCCATCTACATATTGTGGGGTCGGGCTCCAAATTCCTTAATAGGACACCCATAGCACAAGAGTTAATAACAAGAATAAAAAAATGGGACTTACTTAAACTAAAAAGTTTTTTCTCAGCAAGAGAAACAATAAGAGAGGTAAATAGGGAGCCTACATCATGGGAACAAATTTTTATTCCTCACACTTCAGATAGAGCCCTAATATCCAGAGTATACAAAGAACTCAAAAAATTAGACAATAAGATAACAAATAACCCAATCAACAAATGGGCCAAGGACCTGAACAGACACTTCTCAGAAGAGGATATACAATCAATCAACAAGTACATGAAAAAATGCTCACCATCTCTAGCAGTTAGAGAAATGCAAATCAAAACCACCCTAAGATACCATCTCACTCCAATAAGATTGGCAGCCACTATGGAGTCAAACAACAACAAGTGCTGGTGAGGATGTGGAGAAAAGGGTACACTTGTATATTGCTGGTGGGACTGCAAATTGGTGCGGCCAATTTGGAAAGCAGTATGGAGATTCCTGGGAAAGGTGGGAATGGAACCACCATTTGACCCAGCTATTGCCCTTCTCAGACTATTCCCTGAATACCTTAAAAGAGCATACTACAGGGATGCTGCCACATTGATGTTCATAGCAGCACAATTCACAATAGCTAGACTGTGGAACCAACCCAGATGCCCTTCAATAGATGAATGGATAAAAAAAAATGTGGCATCTATACACAATGGAGTACTATGCAGCAATAAAAAATGACAAAATCATAGAATTTGCAGGGAAATGGATGGCACTAGAGCAGATTATGCTTAGTGAAGCTAGTCAATCCCTAAAAAACAAATACCAAATGTCTGCTTTGATATAATGAGAGCAATTATGAACACAACAGGGAGGAAGAGCAGGAAGAAACGATTAACATTAAACAGAGACATGAGGTGGGAGGGAAAGGGAGAGAAAAGGGAAATTCCATGGAAATGAAGGGAGACTCTCATTGCTATACAAAATTACATATAAGAGGTTGTGAGGGGAATGGGAAAATAAACAAGGAGAGAAATGAATTACAGTAGATTGGGTAGAGAGAGAAGATGGGAGGGGAGGGGAGGGGGGATAGTAGGGGATAGGAAAGGTAGCAGAATACAACAATTACTAATTGGGCATTATGTAAAATTGTGGATGTGTAACTGACGTGATTCTGCAATCTGCATTTGGGGTAAAATTGGGAGTTCATAACCCACTTCAATCTAATGTATGAAATATGATATGTCAAGAGCTTTGTAATGTTGTGAACAACCAATAAAAAAAAAGAAAAAAAGAAAAAAAAAGAAGTAATAGAAGACAGGAAATATTTAAATCAGAGCTGAAATCAGTGAAATTGAAACAAAAGAAATAATTGAAAAAGTTCTCAGAATAAGAAGTTGGTTCTTTGAAAACAAATTGATAAACTCTTAGCCATGCTAATGAAGAGAAGGTTAGAGAAAACTCAAATTACTAAAATGTGTAATGAAGAAAGAAATATCATGATGAACACTACAGAAGTACAGAAGATAATTAGAAATTATTTTGAAACTTTGTACTCCAATAAAATAGAAAATAGAAGAGACATCAACAAATTTCTAGAGTTGTATGATTGACCTAAACTGAATCAGGATGATGTACACAATTTAAACAGATTAATTTTGATCAATGAAATAGAAGATGCCATCAAAAGTCTACCAACCTAAAAAAGCTCAGGACCATACAGATTCACAACTGAGTTCTACAAGAGTTTCAAATAAGAACTAATTTCAACATTCCTCAATTATTCCATGAAATAGAAAAAGAAAGAACATTTCAGAACTCATTATATATTACCCTGATTCCAAAACCAGATAGACATATCAAAAAAAGAAAGCTTCAGATCAGCATCTCTAATAAACATAGATGCAAAAATTCTCAATGTAATTCTTGCAAATTGAATACAAAAACATCAAAAAGATAGTGCACCATGATCAAGTGGGATTTATTCTAGGGGATGCAAGTTTTCAACATACAAAAATCAATAAATGTAATTCATCACGTCAATAAACTAAAAGATAAGAATCATATGATCATCTCAATAGATGCAGAAAAAACACTGAGAAAATACAGCACCTCTTCATGTTCAAAACACTAAAAAAAACTAGGGATAATAGGAACATAGCTCAATATTGTAAAAGCTGTCTATACGAAGGGAAACATCATTCTAAATGGAGAAAAATTGAAAGCATTCCCTCTTTCACCACTTCTATTTAACATAGTCCTTGAAACTCTAATTGGATACTTAATGATACATTATTACAGTTTTTAGGGTAGAAGGAACTAATTTTATCTCCAGGGTTTCAGGATCTGGTCAAAAAAGTCTCCCCTTCAGGGTAAATTTGGTTCCTCTCATTGATATTATCTTGGGCCTGCATTTCTCCTGCAGTTAACGTGGGCCATAGCACAAGAGTTAATAACAAGAATTAACAAACGGGACTTACTTAAACTAAAAAGTTTTTTCTCAGCAAGAGAAACAATAAGAGAGGTAAATAGGGAGCCTACATCATGGGAACAAATTTTTACTCCTCACACTTCAGATAGAGCCCTAATATCCAGAGTATATAAAGAACTCAAAAATTAGACAATAATAAAACAAATAACCCAATCAACAAATGGGCCAAGGACCTGAACAGACACTTCTCAGAGGAGGACATACAATCAATCAACAAGTACATGAAAAAATGGTCACCATCTCTAGCAGTCAGAGAAATGCAAATCAAAACCACCCTAAGATACCATCTCACTCCAATAAGATTGGCAGCCACTATGAAGTCAAACAACAACAAGTGCTGGTGAGGATGTGGGGAAAAGAGTACACTTGTATATTGCTGGTGGGACTGCAAATTGGTGCGGCCAATTTGGAAAGCAGTATGGAGATTCCTGAGAAAGCTAGGAATGGAGCCACCATTTGACCCAGCTATTGCCCTTCTCGGACTATTCCCTGAAGACCTTAAAAGAGCGTACTACAGGGATACTGCCACATCGATGTTCATAGCAGCACAATTCACAATAGCTAGACTGTGGAACCAACCCAGATGCCCTTCAATAGATGAATGGATAAAAAAATGTGGCATTTATACACCATGGAGTATTACACAGTACTAAAAAATGACAAAATCATAGAATTTGCAGGGAAATGGATGGCACTAGAGCAGATTATGCTTAGTGAAGCTAGTCAATCCCTAAAAAACAAATACCAAATGTCTTCTTTGATATAATGAGAGCAACTAAGAACAGAGCAGGAAGGAAGAGCAGGAAGAAACGATTAACATTAAACAGAGACATGAGGTGGGAGGGAAAGGGAGAGAAAAGGGAAACTGCATGGAAATGGAGGGAGACCCTCATTGTTATACAAAATTACATATAAGAGGTTGTGAAGGGAATGGGAAAATAAACAAGGAGAGAAATGAATTACAGTAGATGGGGTAGAGAGAGAAGATGGGAGGGGAGGGGAGGGGGGATAATAGAGGATAGGAAAGGTAGAAGAATACAACAATTACTAATATGGCATTATGTAAAAATGTGGATGTGTAATGGATGTGATTCTGCAATCTGTATTTGGGGTATAAATGGGAGTTCATAACCCACTTGAATCTAATGTATGAAATATGATATGTCAAGAGCTTTGTAAGGTTTTGAACAACCAATAAAAAAATTAAAAAAGGAAATGAAAGGTAGGTAAAATCTTGGAAATAAAAGGTAGTTTGCTGAGGAATGTGACATATCCTGTCCACTTTGGCCAGATAGTGCTACTGATAATTGCTTCTTGGAAAAGAAAGTATGTCAAGTTCCCACCATTTTCATCAGTCTGTCCCCTAACAATACCACCAGACAAAGCTCCAAAATTTGGAGCAGAGATAAACTCCAATCACCAGAAATTCCCATTTTAAACTCTATAATCTCCACCCTGGAAATACCACTGACAGTTCTCCCTCCCTCACTGACAGTGCTACCTTAGACTGGTGAGAAGAAAAGATGAGAGCTATTTCAACCAGTTTTGGTTCCAGGACAATCTAGCTGGAAGCTTGGTGAGCAACACAAAAAAGGAAGTGTTTATCTATTTCTTGCTCTATCTAAGGGGGAGAGAGTCCAGGAATTAATGGAAAGAAGGTCAGTCTGTCATAGGCAGAGAACATCTATCATTGTCAAATTTTGACCCTCTCCACAGAGAATATTCTTTCAAGTTTCATGAAAATGTTTCTCTGTGTGTGTGTGCATGTGTGTGTGTGTGTGTTTATTTGCTGATAGTTTTATGAATAAACACACACATATATTTGCTTCTTTTTCCTTTTTCATGTTTATCATTGAAAAAAATGTACATTTGTTATTTTCCTCTGTTTTATTTTTTGAGGATTAAGGTTTGTGTTTGTTTTGTTCAATCTTTCTTTTTATGTTTCTGTTTCATTGTTACTCTTTCCTTTTTTCTTCATCTAATAGCCAGATGATCTTGCTGTATGTTATTTTTTGTTCTCTTTTCTATGTTTTTCTTTTACACCTACTTTAGCCCTCACATGCTATCTTGTTTCCTTCTGTTTATGTACTGATTATTCCAAACTTTCTTCTTGTTCCATTTTATTTCCTTTAAATAAAATGTATTCTTATCACCATTTAGAACTATTTAGTTCACAAAATTGTCACCCCTGCTACTCTTACTGTTGTGTTTATTAGTAGTATGGATTTCACAGATAACACTTACTCTTTAATACAAAGAGTAAAGGAGGTGAAATCCTCAATCTGATAATTAGGTCCTAAGTAGGAATGGCTGGAGGTAGGGACTCAGGTGCCACTCCTGAATTACTGCTCCCTAAGCACAAACACAGAAAATAACACAAAGACTGTGGAAAAAGCATCTCAATATAATTTTCCTATACCCTTTTAGAATACACAGAGTTGTTAAATCAAGAAAAAAAACTCATGGGGGTGTAAACCATGAACCCTGCTATATACAACCAATTGCCATGTATAGAAGGATGTCATTCTCGTGAGACCTACAGAAAAGTGTAATTCTGAAGCCACTAATCAATGCACTTGATATAAAGTACACAAATTACACTACAATAGAACTAGTAGGGATACTCTACTGCAAATCTCAATTGGAAGTACATGGAACAGTTCACAACAAATGGATATTACAGAACCCCCTTTCAGGAGAATGCTGTGCCTTAAAAAGGCAAATGCATACGAGTAGAAGGAAAATCTACTCCAATAGATGAAAAAAAAATCCAACATAGGAATACAAGAAAAACCAAAAAACAGGATAACATGACACCCTTAACGTTAGTAATTCACCAGCAAATTATCCCAATGATACTAAAGTGAACAAAATACCATATAAATAATTCAAAAGAATAATTATAAAAATGATCAACAAATTATGCAAGAACACAGAAAAATAACTGAATGAATTGAGGAAGGCAGTAAAAGATATGAATGATGAATTTAGCAAAGAGATAGAGATATTTAGAAAGAACCAAATCAAAATCTTGGAAATGAAAGGCACCTTAAATCATATAAAACATTCATATGAAAGTCTCCCCAATGGAGTTGATTATGTAGATGACAGAATCTCAGAGTTGGAAGAAAAAATGTCTCGCCTCAAACACTCAGATAGTATTAAGGAAAATAAAATGGAACCATGAACAGAATGTATAAGAATTCTGAGACATTATCAGAGCAAATTTAAGACTTATTTGAATTGGGGAGTGTTTTGAGATGCACGCTAATGACATGGAGAAACCCTTAAGGGAAATATTAATAGAAGAATTTCCAAATCTTGGAAATGAGTTGGACATTCAGATACAGAATGCATTCAGAACCACAAATAGACAGGATCAAAATAGAATCTCTCCACAACATGTTATAATTAAAAGGCCTAAAATATAAAGAAATAATAAAATTTTCAAATCCTCAAGAAAAAATCATCAGGTCACTTCCAATTTCTTAGCATAAAAGCTAACATCCAGAATGACTTTGAACAATGTTAAATAAAATACCTGTTCACCAAGATTGTGATATCTTAAGAAAGCTATTATTCAGAATTTTAAAAAATTAAAATGTTTCAAGATAAGCAGAAAATAATTCATAATTTCCAAGAGAGAACTACAAAAATACTTAAATGGTACACAAACAGAAGTCAGACACAAACTTAGGAGCTCAATATGGACAAATCTCATTTAAAGAACAGCTAAGAAAATGAGAAATAAGATCAAATTACATATAGAAAAAATGGCAAATGTTAATAAACACCTCTGTACAATACCATTGAATGTAAGAAGTCTCAACTTTTTAAGTAAAAGATAAATATTGTCAGAATGGTTTACAAGACAAGACCCATCTATATGTTGTTTTCAAGAGACTAATTTTATAGGAAAAGATAGCAAAATGCTTAAAGAGAAAGGATGAAAAAGTATATTTTATTCAAATTGAGTCCCTAAACAAGTCAAAGTAGCAATGCTCATATCCAGCAAATCAGACTTCAAACAAAAATTGTCAGAAGAGAAAGCAGGTCACTTCAAACAGGTCAAATTAATCCAATAAAAAAGATATAATGATAATAAATATTTATGTCCCAAATTCCAGTGTGCCTCACTATAAAAAACAGACAATACTAGACTTTAAGAATCAAATAGACCCTAATATAAGAAAAATACTGGGCAATTTCAACACACTTCTCTCTCCAATAGATAGATCATCTGGACATCAACTCAGGAAAGCCTCTTCAGACCTAAAAAATAATGATATATTTTAGGTCTAAAGTAGAGTGGACTTACCAGACATCAATAGAATATTTCATACAACAACACACAAATTAATTTTTTTCCTCAAGTGATCAATGTACTTTCTATAAAATATTTCATGTTTTAGGCCACAGAGTCACTCTTAAAAACTACAAAAATATCAATTATAATTACTTCATCTTATTATATTATAGTGGAATAAAATTATAAATAAATACCAAGAAAAACTACAGAAACTATGGAAACACACAGATAGTAAATACTACACTGTCAAATGATAAGTGGATCATAGAAGAAAACAAGGGGGAAATTTAAAGATTCCTAGAATGAAATGAGAATAGATATAAAGAATATGAGATCATCTGGGACAATATGAAGGGAGTTATAAGACAAAGTTTATAACTCTAAGTGCCTAAAAAACAACATCTGAAAGATCCCAAACAATCCAATGATGCATCCCACAGTATTGGAAAAACAAGAACAAACCCATTGCTAAACCCATAGAAGAAAGGAAATACTATCAGAGCCAATCCAATAAAAAAGAAAATAAAATGTATTTATGAGATTAATCCTTGATTCTTTGAAGAGATAAGCAAAATGATAAACCCTTAGCCAAGCTAGACAAAATAAAGAAAATAGACACCAATTAATAAAATCATACTGAAAAAGAAGATATTACCAAAGACATCACCTAAATACAGAGGATCATTAGGTACAATTTTGAAAACTTATACTCGAAGTAATTGAAAAATCTAGAAAAAATGGATGCATTTTTAGACACATATAACCTGCCACAATTGAATCAAGAGCATACATAAAACCCAAACAGATCAATAACAACTAAAATACGAGGCAGTAGTAAAAATATTTCCAACAAAGAAAAGTTTAGGACCACATGGGAATTCATATGAAATCTACTAGACTTTTTTAAAAAAAGAATGCCAAGTGCCTCAAATTATTTCATAAAGTAGATACAGGTGAAACACTACCAAGTTTATTCTATGAAGTCAATTTCATCCTGATAACAAAACCAAAGAACAACACACAAATGAATGAAAATTACAGACCAATATTCCAGATAAACATAGAAACAATAATCTTCAAAACGTATTAGCAAATTGAATTCAAGAACACATTCAGAAGATTGTGCTCATGAACAAGTTGACTTAATTCCAGGAATTAAATGATGGTTCATATAGGCAAATCAACAAGTGTAATCTACCACAGAGAATTAAGGACAGTCATCTCAATAGATGAAGATCAATCTTTGACAAAATTCAGCACCCATTCATGATAAAACACTGACTAAAGTATTGATAGAAGAAATTTACCTCAACACCACAAAGCCTACATATAAATAATCCAAATGCAAAATCATACTGAGTGGAGAAAAATAGAAAGCATTTTCTCTAAAATAAAGAAGAAGGCAAGGATGGCCACTCCCATAACTCATATTTGGTATAGCTCTTGAAACTATTCAGTTCAGTTAGGAAAAGGGAGGAAATAATAGAAATGCAAACAGGAAAAGAAGTGGTCGAATTTTCATTGTCTGAAGATTAACATAATGCTGTATTTTGAAGATTCAAAAACTTCACTTGAAAACATCTAGATCTAATAAAAAAATTCAGTGAAGCTGCTGGAAAATAAATCAGTATTTAGAAAATCAATAACTTTCCTAAACACTAATAATGACGTTGTTAAAAGAGATTAGGAAAACAAATCCATTTGCTATAGGCTCAAAAACAAAGCAAAATGAATAAACAATTCTTAGAATTAGGCTGGGTGTAGTAGTGCATATTTACAATCTCAGTTGACTTGGGAGTCTGAAATAGAATAGTTAAAGGTTATAGGTCAGCCTAGGCAACTTAGTGAGACCCTGTCTCAAAAGAAAATAAAAAATGATAGGGATAATGTTCAGTGGTAGATCATGCCTAACTAAAAATCTCTATTATTCCCCCCACCAAAACAAACAACTAAACAACAACAACAAAACCCAATATCTGAAGAATTAATAGAATTAGATTTCTATTCTTCACCCTGCACAAAATTCAACTCAAAATGAATCAAAGACCCTATAATTAGAACAAAAATTGGCAGATGACAGATGAAAACCTATGGTTAACCCTCAATCTATTGATATAGGCATAGATTTTCTTAATAAGATTCATGAAGCTCATCAAATGAAACCAAAAAACAATAAGTGGGATGGCATCCAATTAAAAAGTACCTGAACAGCAAAATAAACAATTTAACATGAATAAAGAGTCCACAGAATGGGAGAAAATCTTTGCTGTATCTTCTAATAGGGGACAAATATCCAGAATGTATAAAAAGCCTAGAAAACAACAAAACAAAACCAACCAACCAACCAAAAACAGTGACTAAATGGGCCAGTGATATAAAAAAATATTTCTCAAAGTATAAATACAAATGGCCAACATATATACTTAAACTTTTTGTACACCTTTAGACATCAGGGAAATGAACATCAAAAATACATAGGGATTTCATCTTAGTTCAATTCAAAATGCAAACATCAAGAATGAAACTAATGATAAGCACTGGAAATTATTTCTGTGAATGGGTGCATTTATATATTGTTGTTGGGTCTGCAAGGTCATACAATGACTATGGAAATTAGTATTGAGATTCTTCAAAAACTAGATATTAAACCACAATATGATTCAGCTCTCACAAGTCATTGGATTTACCCAAAATTACTAAAATCAGCATTCTACATGATACATGCCTATCAGTATTCATTGCCATGAAATTCACAATAGTCAAGTTATTAAACCAGTCAACTGATGAGTGTATAAAGAAAATGTGTTTTATATACACAATGAAGCTTCACTCAACTCATAAAGAGTAAAATTATGTCATTTTTTGGTAAGTGGATGAAACTGGGAAACATCATGCTATGTTAAATATGCCAACCTCAGAAAGTCAAGTGTCATGTTTTCTCTTAGATGTGGAAGATAAAGACCATAAAAGGGAAAAAATGCTGGGGAAATATGAAAATAGAAGACAGACCAGTACATTAAAGAAAAGGGACCTATGGCTTAGAGGAAGGAAGGTATTAGCCAGTAAAATTGAATGAGAGTCATCTCAATTATACTGTTATGTTTTATGGATTTATGAGCATGTTTTTATTCTTTTTAATTATATGTGACAGTAGAATGTATTTTGACATATCATTCATATATGGAGTACAACTATCATTTTTGTGATTGTACATGATGTGGAGTTACACATGTAGTGAATTCATACATGCACATAGAAAAAGTATGTCTGATTCATTCTACTGTTTTTCCCATTCCCATCTATCCCCATTCCTCCCTGCCCACCACCAATTATGTGTCACCATTCACATACCAGACAGAACATTTGGACTTTTGTTCCTTCAGAACTGGCATATTTCATTAGCATCATGGTCCCCAGTTCCATCCATTTACCAGAAACTGCCATAATTTTATTCTTCTTTATGTAAGGGTAATATTCCATTTTGTGTATGTACCACATTTTCTTTATGCATTCATCTATTAAAGGGTACCCAGGGTGGTTCCATAGCTGAGCTATTGTGAATTGAGGTGCTTTGAAAATTGATGTGGCCATGTCTCCATAGCATGCTTATTTTTCCTCTGAGTATATTCTAAGGAGTGGGATAACTGGGTCAAATGGTGGCTCCATTCCAAGTTTTTGGAGAAATTTTCTATACTGCTGTGCAGAGTGGTGGCAACAATTTGCAGCCCTACCAGCAATGTAGGAGTGTACCTTTATTCTCACGTCCTTGCCAATATTTACTGTATTTGTATAAATGATAATTGTCATTCTGACTAGAGTAAGATAAAAATCTCAATGTAGTTTTGTTTTGTATCTTTTTAATTGCTAGAGATGTTGTGCACTTTTTAATGTATTTTTTGAGCATTCATGTTTTTTCTTCTGTTAAGCATCTATTCACTTCTGTAGCACATTTATTGATTGGGTTGTAACTTTATTTTTTCTCTGGTGTTAAGTTTTTAGAGTTCTTTATATATCCTGGAGATTAATGCAATATCTGAGGTGCAGATATTCAAAGATTTTTCTCCCACTTTATAGTGTGAAACTGGAAATCCATATGCAACAAAATGAAATCAAACCCCTATCTCTCACCATGAACAAAACTTAACCCTTCATGTTATTGATTCTTTCGTTTTCTGTGAAGAATTGTTTAGTTTGACAGAGAAAAATTGAAGGCATTCCCTCTAAAATCTGGAACAAGACAGGGATGCCCTCTCTCACCATTTCTATTCAACATAGTTCTTGAAACACTGGTCAGAGCAATTAGACAGATGACAGAAATTAAAGGGATAAGTGTATGAAAAGAAGAACTTAAACTAGCACTATTTGCTGATGATATGATTCTATACCTAGAAGACCCAAAACACTTCACCAGAAAACTTCTAGAACTAGTAAATGAATTTAGCAAAGTAGCAGGATATAAAATCAACACTCATAAATAAAAGGTATTTCTGTATATCAGTGACAAATCCTCTGAGAAGAAAATGAGGAAAACTACCCCATTCACAATATCCTCAAAAAAAGATACTTGGGAATCAACTTAACAAAAGAGGTGAAGAATCTATACAATGAAAACTACAGAACCCTAAAGAGAAATCAAAGAAGACCTTAGAAGATGGAAAGATCTACCTTGCTCATGGATAGGCAGAATTAATATTATCAAATGACCATACTACCAAAAGCACTATACAGGTTTAATGCAATTCTGATCAAAATCCCAATGGCATTCCTCATAGAAATAGAAAAGGCAATCAGGAAATTCATCGGGAAAAATAAGAGACCCAGAATAGCTAAAGCAATTCTAAGCAGGAAGAGTGAAGCATGTGGTATCGCTATACCAGACCTTAAACTGTACTATAGAGCAATAGTAACAAAAACAGCATGGTATTGGCACCAAAACAGGCTGGTAGACTAATGGTACAGAATAGAGGGCACAGAGAATAACACACAAAATCACAATTATCTTATATTAGACAAAGGTGCCAAAAACATGCACTGGAGAAAATATAGCCTCTTCAACAAATGGTGCTGGGAAAACTGGAAATCCATATGCAACAAAATGAAATCAAACCCCTATCTCTCACCATGAACAAAACTTAACTCAAAATGGATCAAGGACCTAGGAATTAAACAAGAGACTCTGCATCTAATAGAAGAAAAAATAGGCCCTAATCTTTATTATGTGGGATTAGGCCCCACTTCCTTAATAAGACTCCTATAGCACAAGAATTAAAACCAAGAATCAACAAATAGGTTGTGTTCAAACTAAAAAGTTTTTTTTCTCAGCAAAAGAAATAATCTGTGAGGTGAACAGATTATTATTATTATTAGCCTACATCCTGGGAGCAAATTTTTATTCCTCACACATCAGATAGAGCACTAATCTCTAGGGTATATAAAGAACTCAAGAAGCCAAGCACCAAAAAAAAAAAAAAAAAAACAAAAAAAACAAAAAAAACAAAAAAACCCAAATAACCCAATCAATAAATGGGCCAAGGACCTGAACAGACACTTCTCAGAAGAGGATATAAAATCAATCAACAAATATATGAAAAAATGCTCATAATCTCTAGCAATCTGGGAAATGCAAATCAAAACTCCTCTAAGATATTATCTCACTTCATGCAGAATGGCAGCTATTATGAAGACAAACAATAATAAGTGTTGGCAAGGATGTGGGGAAAAATGTACACTCATACATTGCTGGTGGGACTGCAAATTGGTGCAGCCAATATGGAAAGCAGTATAGAAATTCCTTGGAAATCTGGGAATGGAACCACCATTTGACCCAGCTATTCCTCTTCTCGGACTATACCCAAAGGACTTAAAAACAGCATACTACAGGGACACAGCCACATCAATGTTTATAGAAGCACAATTCACAAGAGCTAAACTATTGATCCAATTTATATGTCCTTCAGTGGATGAATGGATAAAAAATTGGCATTTATACACAATGGAATATTAATCAGCATTAAAAAATAACAAAATCATGGCATTTGCAGATAAATGGATAGCGTTGGAGAAGAAAATGCTAAGTGAAGTCAGCCAATCCCCCGCCCCAATGCCAAATGTTTCTCTGATATAAGGGGGGAGGGTGAATCATAGTGGGGTAGGGAGGGAGAGCATGGGAGTATTAGATTAATTTGAGATAGGGAAGAGAGGTGGGAGGGAAAGGGAGGGTGAAGGGGATTAGCAAAGATGGTGGAAGGTGATGGTCATCATTATACAAAGTACATGTATGTAGATTTGAATTGGGTGTCAACATACCTTATATACAATCAGAGATATGAAAAATTGTGTTATATATGTGTATTAAGAATTGTAATGCAAAAAAGTGCATGTAATGGCATAAACTGATGTGAACATACTTTATATACTGAGATATGTAAAATTGTGCTCTACATATGTAATAAGAATTGTAATGCATTCCACTGTTGTTGTGTATTTAAAAAATAATAAAATCAATAAAAAATTGTTTAGTTTGATACAGTCCCATTTGTTGATTCTTGATTTTACTTCTTGTGCTTTAGTAGTCTAGTTGAGGGAATTGGTTTCTAAGCTGACATGATAAATACTGGGGCCCACATTTTTCTTCTAGAAGATGCAGGGGTATAATTTCATTTTATTACATATGGATATTCAGTTTTCCCAGCACCATTTATTGAAGAGGCAATCTTTTTTCCAATGATGGTGCCTTTGTATAGTATGAGATAACTGTTTTAGTGTGCTTATTTCTGTATCTTCTATTTTGTACCACCGGTCTTCATGACTGTTTTGGTGTCAATACTATGCTATAGCTCTATAGTATAATGTAATGTCTGATATCATGATGCTTCTTGCTTCATTTATCTTGCTGAGAATGACTTTGGTATTCTAGGGTTCTAATTTTTTCAAATTAATTTCATTACTGTTGTCTCTATTGCATAAAGAATGTCATTGGACCCTAATATAAATGGGATTAAATTTGTATAGAACTTTTGTTAGTGTGACCATTTTGATAGCATAAATCTTCTGAGTCAAGAATATGAAAGAGTTTTTTATCTTCTAATGCCTTCTTCAATTTATTTCTTTAGTGTCCTATAGTTTTAATTGAAGAGGTCTTTTGGCTCTTTGTTCAATTGATTCCTAAATATTTTTTTGAGGTTAATATGAATTGGATAGTTTTCTTTTTTCAGTTGATTCATCATTGATGTATAGGAACACAACTGACTCATGGGTGTTAATTTTATATCTTGGTACATTGCTGAATTCATTTGCTAGTTCTAGAAGTTTTCTGGTGGAGTGCTTTGGGTCTTCTAAATATAGAATAATGTCATCTCTACACAGTCATAATTTGGTTCTTCTTTTCCTATTTTTACCCATTTAATGTGTTTCTTCTGTTTTATTGATTTGGCTAGAGCTTCCAGGATGATGTTGAATAATAGTGGTGAAGGAGGGCATTCCTGTCTTGTCCCAGTTTTTAGAGGGAATGCTTTCAATTTCTCTCCATTTAGAATGATGTTGGCCTTGGGTTTAACATAGGTAAGTTTTACAATGTCAACGTAAAACTATCCCTAGTTTTTTAGTGTTTTGAAAATTAATGGATGCGGCATTTTGTCAAATAAGTTTTGTCAAATAACTTTATACTTCCCTAGTACCCACCCCCATGGTGAATTTTAATTCACATATCCAAGAAAACTTTTAGTTTTTTGGGGGGTGGGGGTGGGGGAAGATTGGCTTATTTCACTTAGCATGATATTCTGCAGCTCTATCCATTCACTGGCAAATGACATAATTTCATTTTTATTTAAGGCTGATTAATATTCCATTATATATATGGAATATATATATATATATATATATATATATATATATATATATATATATATACTGGTTGTTTCTATGTCTGTGATCTAGTCTGATTGTGATGTTTCCAACGAATATCTAATTTGGTTTGTTGATTCCTTCATTTTACATATTTCTACTTTTTATTTCAGAATCTCTATCTCCTTATTGAAGCAATCTTTCACTTTTTGCATTTTCTCTTTGATCTCTGTCCTTATATCATCCTTCACTTTGCAGATAAGTTTAATTATGTACATTCTCAAATCCTTCTCTGGCATTTCTTCCACTTTGGTGTGGATGCATTCTGTTATTGGAGTATCTTGGTTTGTGTGGTGTGATTTGTTACTTTGCTTTTTCATTTTGTTTGTGCATCTACCCGTCTAACAGTATGAATTTGAGGTAGTGGAGTTTCAACTCTGTGGACTTATGATGTCCCTGACTGAATAATTCCTATTATGACATCTACAATGTTAATTATCACAATAAACATAAATCATATGATTAGTGATTGTCTACAACAAAAACAGCAAGTTTGCACAAGGGTTTATAATTTCAAATGGTGGACAGGAAAAGAAGAGAGTGATATAGGATGTTTTGATTATGAAGGGGGAGGAGAAATGATAGAAGTAAAAAACTTAAAGGAAGTGTCAAAAAACAATACTGATTGGCTGTTAATGGAAGAAAATAGAGAAACAGAATCAAGGGATGTCCTTGGTAAGAGAAAAAATATATAGAGAGTAAAAATTTTTAAAAATTACAAATAAAATAAAATAATAAAAAACAAAACTAAAACATATTAATCAAACATCCAAGTCCTCAACAAACTGAGCCATCAAAAATAAGTGACTCCAAAAATGCTAGGAATAGGAGAAGGGGAAGATGGTGGCGAATAGAGTGCATCACCCCTGTGTACAGGTGAATAATGAGTTAGAACAACCAAAAGCTATCTTGTTAGGAATTTCCAGCAAAATTGGCATGCACCAAAACCTAGAGGAAGGATTTCCATCACCAAGGACCGGTTACTGGGTCTCAAACGTGAGTGAACAGTGCGACCAGAGATCCAGGCTGACTGGAGAAGGCGGGGCGCAAGAATCGGCCAGCAACGCAGAGAGAAATGGCGCTCTGGATTCTGTGGAGTCCTGCTGGCTGTGCCCTCACTGAGCTCTGGGCTGAGTTCTGGGCTTGAGACAGGGGAAGGAAGCGGTCCAGTTCTGTCCCCCACACTGGACAGTCCACCAAGGAAGCCAGCAGCCACCATCTTGGAGAGCTGATGTCACCATCGCCAGTTTCTGACAGATTGCAACAAGAAAACAGGTGTGTGTTATTCAGCCCATCTCCCATACAGTGGGGAATTCGAATAAAATCTCTCCCTGGCTTTCCGGGGGAGGGATTATCAGAACGACCCTGAATAGAGACGTGGGGAAAGGTAAAGGCACCTGACCTCCACTCCCCCTCCCATCAGTGGCCAAAACGAAACCTGTCTCGCCAGCTCTGGGGGAGGGGCAAGCCAAAGAAATCAAAACAATAAGGTGCCGGTTCCCAATAGCCACCCTCCACACCCAGCAAACTGCAGGCCCAGAGTACAGTTTGAACTGCCGAGAGGCATCACACTGGGGAAAGCCTGGCTAGCAGGAGAAGCCAGGGGACGAGAGGCCAGGAATAAACCTAAGCTAACAGGTTTATGAGAGACATGGGGTGGGGGAGGAGGGAGCAGCCTCACACGGACTGTATCCTACAGCCAGAGGGCAAAATCTTGGCCCGGAAGGCACAGCACCACCTACTGGAAGCGAAGAAAATAGAAGCCTAACAGTGCCTTTTTTTTTCTCTTTTCTCATTTTTTTAATTCTTTAACTTTTTAATTTTAAAATTTTGTTAATTATTTTTTTTCAATTGTAATTTTTATTTTACTTCACTTTATTATTATTATTTTTTTTATCATTTCTTTTCTTTTCTATTCTTTTCTCTTTCTTTCTTCTCTCCCTCTTTCTTTCTTGGTTTGCATCCTTACCTTCTCCCCATCTTTCCTCTTAAGCATGAACACCCAGATTACATATAACTTACTAAATTCAAATAGATGAATACTACGAATAGGTCTATAGTCCACCTAAGCCCTTAACTACCCCCAAGTACTCCTGTCTATTCTCTTGTTAATATCTGCCTGCATTTGAGCAACCCCCCAAAGAAGCTAACATATACTAACCTCCATACCATCAAATTGCCGGACCTTAACATAAAATCCTAAGTCCAAACCTCAGTTCTCTATATGCCATCAAAATATGAAGGCCTTTAATAAAACTAATGAATTTACCTTAAATCACAATTAAATCCAATATCTCTAAACATTGTCTCCCAATACAAAGGAGAGATAGTGGAACTATAAAAACCAAAACAAATTTAAAAGAGAAAACAGAAACACAGCAGTCAAACAGAGTTGGAAACTAACTTGAGCACCAGGAAAAAACAAAGGAAAAAAGGAGTACAAACAATTCAGGACAATTTAAATACACAGGAGAACCTAGAGGTATCAGAAAAATGGACAGAGAAAGAACTCAAGGCATACCTAACTCAGATGGAATGAATCTTAGAGAAGACTTTAGACAACAAGTTCAAACAATGAAAGTATATTTTGAAAACGAATTAAATAAGCAAATTCAAATGGCAAAGAACGAGCTCTACCAGGAAATAGAGATAAAAAAAATCAAACAGTAATCCTAGAAATGGAGGAAACCATAAACCAAATTAAAAACTCAAACGAGAATATTACAAATAGACTAGATCAAGTAGAAGCCAGAACATCAGATAATGAAGACAAAGTTTACCAACTCAAAAAGAATATAGACAATGCAGAAAGGATGCTTAAAATACATGAGCAATCTATCCAAGAGATATGGGATGTCATAAAAAAACCAAACCTGAGAGTCATTGGGATAGAAGAAGGAATAGAGGTTCAAACCAAAGGAATGAACAATCTATTGAATGAAATAATCCTAGAAAACTTCCTAGATACGAAACATGGAATGGATTGCCAAATCCTGGAAGCCTACAGAACCCCAAACACTCAAAACTGTAATAGACCAACTCCAAGACACATAATTATGAAAATATCCAACATACAGAACAAGGAGAGAATATTAAAAGCTACGAGAGAAAGGAGGCAGATTACATTCAGGGGTAAACCAATTAGGTTAACAGCTGATTTTTCATCACAGACATTGAAAGCGAGAATATCGTGGAACAACGTATTTCAATCGCTAAAAAATAATAGATTCCAACCAAGAACACTGTATCCAGCAAAACTAAGCTTCAGATTTGACAATGAAATTAAAATATTTCATGATAAACAAAAGTTAAAAGAATTCACAGCCAGAAAACCAGCACTGCAAGGCATCTTGAGCAAAACACTACAAGAAGAGGAATTGAAAAACAGCACCAAAAACTAACAGTGGGAGGTAACTCAGTAAAGGGAAGGAAAAAAATGACCAAAAAGGAAAAACAAGCCATATTAAAATAAATAAATAAACAAGCATGACAGGTAGAACTAACCATATATCAATAGTAACCTTAAATGTTAATGGCTTAAATTCACCAATCAAGAGACACAGGATAATAACCTGGATTCAAAAAACAAATCCAACAATATGCTGCCTTCAGGAGACTCATATGATAGGAAAAGACATACACAGGCTGAAGGTGAAAGGTTGGGAAAAATCATACCACTCACATGGTCCTCAGAAGCAAGCAGGAGTGGCCATACTCATATCGAATATAATCAACTTCAAACCTAAGTTAATCAAAAGGGATAAAGAAGGACACTATATACTGTTAAAAGGAACCATCCACCAACAAGACATAACAATTATCAATATGTATGCACCAAACAATGGTGCTGCAACGTTCATAAAACAAACTCTCCTCAAGTTAAAGAGTCAAATAGACCACAACACAATAATTATGGGTGACTTCAACACACCACTCTCTCCATTGGACAGATCCTCCAGACAAAAGCTGAATAAAGAAACTATAGAACTCAATAACACAATCAATAACCTAGACTTAACTGACATATATAGAATATATCAACCATCATCAAGTGGATATACTTTCTTCTCAGCAGCACATGGATCCTTCCCAAAGATAGACCATGTATTATGCCATAGGGCAACTATTAGTAAATATAAAGGTGTGGAGATAATACCATGCATCTTATCTGACCACAATGGAATGAAAATGGAAATCAATGATAAAAGAAGAAAGGAAAAATCCTGCATCACCTGGAAAATGAACAATATGTTACTGAATGATTAATGGGTTACAGAAGACATAAAGGAGGAAATCAAAAAATTCTTGGAGATAAATTAAAATACAGACACAACATATTGGAATCTATGGGACAAAATGAAAGCAGTTTTAGGAGGGAAATTCATTTCCTGGAGTTCATTCCTCAAAAAAAGAAAAAAACAAAAAATAAATGAACTCACACTTCATCTCAAAACCCTAGAAAAGGAAGAGCAAAACAACAGCAAATATAGTACAAGGCAAGAAATAATTAAAACCAGAGCGGAAATCAACGAAATTGAAACAAACAAACAAACAAAAAACCATTGAAAAAATTGATAAAACAAAAAGTTGGTTCTTTGAGAAAATAAATAAGATTGACAGACCCTTAGCCATGCTAACGAAGAGAAGAAGAGAGAGAGCTCAAATTACTAACATACAGGGTGAAAAAGGCAATATCACAACGGACACTACAGAAATACAGAACATAATTAGAAATTATTTTGAAACCCTATATTCCAATAAAATAGAAGATAGTGAAGACATCGATAAATTTCTTAAGTCATATGATTTTCCCAGATTGATTCAGGAAGATACACACATTTAAACAGACCAATAACAAAGGAGGAAATAGAAGAAGCCATCAAAAGACTACCAACCAAGAAAAGCCCTGGACAGGATGGATATACAGCAGAGTTTTACAAAACCTTCAAAGAAGAATTAATACCAATACATTTCAAGTTATTTCAAGAAATAGAAAAAGAAGGAGTTCTTCCAAATTCATTCTATCAGGCCAACATCACCCTGATCCCGAAACCAGACAAGGACACTTCAAAAAGAGACAACTACAGACCAATATCTCTAATGAACTTAGATGCAAAAATCCTCAATAAAATCCTGGCGAATCGAGTACAAAAGCATATCAAAAAAATTGTGCACCATGATCAAGTAGGATTTATCCCTGGGATGCAAGGCTGGTTCAATATATGGAAATCAATAAATGTTATTCACCACATCAATAGACTTAACCATAAGAACCACATGATTATCTCGATAGATGCAGAAAAAGCATTCGACAAAGTTCAGCATCCCTTTATGTTCAAAACACTAGAAAAACTAGGGATAACAGGAACTTACCTCAACATTGTAAAAGCTATCTATGCTAAGCCTCAGGCTAGCATCATTCTGAATGGAGAAAAACTGAAGGCATTCCCTCTAAAATCTGGAACAAGGCAGGGATGCCCTCTCTCACCACTTCTATTCAATTTAGTCCTTGAGATACTAGCCAGAGCAATTAGACAAAAGAAATTAAAGGCATAAAATTAGAAAAAGAAGAACTTAAATTATCACTATATGCAGATGATATGATAATATATCTCACAGACCCAAAAGGGTCTACAAAGAAACTAATAGAGCTAATAAGTGAATTTAGCAAAGTGGCAGGATATAAAATCAACACGCATAAATCAAAGGCATTCCTGTATATCAGTGACAAATCTTCTGAAATGGAAATGAGGACAACCACCCCATTCACAATATCCTCAAATAAAATAAAATACTCGGAATCAACCTAACAAAAGAGGTGAAAGATTTATACAATGAAAACTACAGAACCCTAAAGAGAGAAATAGAAGAAGACCTTAGAAGATGGAAAAATATACCTTGTTCATGGATAGGAAGAACTAACATCACCAAAATGGCGATATTACCCAAAGTTCTCTATAGGTTTAATGCAATGCCAATCAAAATCCCAATGGCATTTCTTGTAGAAATAGATAAAGCAATCATGAAATTCATATGGAAAAACAAAAGACCCAGAATAGCAAAAGCAATTCTAAGCAGGAAGTGTGAATCAGGAGGTATAGCCATACCAGATTTCAAACTATACTACAGAGCAATAGCAAGAAAAACAGCATGGTACTGGTACCAAAACAGGCAGGTGAACCAATGGTATAGAATAGAGGACACAGAGACCAATCCACAAAATTACAACTTTCTTATATTTGATAAAGGGGCTAAAAGCATGCAATGGAGGAAGGATAGCATCTTCAACAAATGGTGTTGGGAAAACTGGAAATCCATATGCAACAAAATGAAACTGAATCCGTTTCTCTCGCCATGCACAAAAGTTAACTCAAAATGGATCAAAGAGCTTGATATCAAATCAGAGACTCTGCACCTGATAGAAGAAAAAGTTGGCCCCGATCTACATATTGTGGGGTTGGGCTCCAAATTCCTTAATAGGACACCCTTAGCACAAGAGTTAATAACTAGAATCAACAAATGGACTTACTCAAACTAAAAAGTTTTTTCTCAGCAAGAGAAACAATAAGAGAGGTAAATAGGGAGCCTACATCCTGGGAGCAAATTTTTACTCCTCATACTTCAGATAGAGCCCTAATATCCAGAGTATACAAAGAACTCAAAAAATTAAACAATAAGATAACAAATAACCCAATCAACAAATGGGCCAAAGACCTGAACAGACACTTCTCAGAGGACAACATACAATCAATCAACAAGTACATGAAAAAATGGTCACCATCTCTAGCAGTCAGAGAAATGCAAATCAAAACCACCCTAAGATACCATCTCACTCCAGTAAGATTGGCAGCCACTATGAAGTCAAACAACAACAAGTGCTGGTGAGGATGTGGGGAAATGGGTACTCTTGTACATTGCTGGTGGGACTGCAAACTGGTTCGGCCAATTTGGAAAGCAGTATGGAGATTCCTGGGAAAGCTGGGAATGGAACCACCATTTGACCCAGTTATTGCCCTTCTTGGACTATTCCCTGAAAACCTTAAAAGAGCGTACTACAGGGATACTGCCACATCGATGTTCATAGCAGCACAATTCACAATAGCTAGACTGTGGAACCAACCCAGATGCCCTTTAATAGTTGAATGGATAAAAATGTGGCATTTATACACAATGGAGTATTACTCTGCATTAAAAAATGACAAAATCATGAAATTTGCAGGGAAATGGATGGCATTAGAGCAGATTATGCTTAGTGAATCTAGCCAATCCCTAAAAAACAAATGCCAAATGTCTTCTTTGATATAATGAGAACAACTAACAACAGAGCAGGGAGGAAGAGCAGAAGGAAAAGATCAACTTTAAACAGAGACATGAGGTGGGAGGGAAAGGGAGAGAAAAGGGAAATTGCATGAAATGGAAGGAGACCCTCATTGTTATACAAAATTACATATAAGAGGTTGTGAGGGGGAAGGGAAGTAAGAAAAAACAAGAGAAAGAATTAAATTACAATAGATGGGGTAGAGAGAGAAGTTGGGAGGGGAGGGGAGGGGAGATAGTAGAGGATAGGAAAGGTAGCAGAATACAACAGTTACTAATATGGCATTATGTAAAAATGTGGATGTGTAATTGATGTGATTCTGCAATCTGTATTTGGGGTAAAAATGGGAGTTCATAACCCATTTGAATCGAATGTATGAAATATGATATGTCAAGAGTTTTGTAATGTTTTGAATAACCAATATAAATAAATAAATAAATAAATAAATAAATAAATAAATAAATAAATAAGTAAAAGGAAAAAAATGCTAGGAATAAGGAGGAAAATCAAATATGTATATATGTCCATGAACCATTAAGGTCAGTATTAAACAGAGGAAAAAAAATGAAAGAAAGTAAGAAACAAACAAACACATAAATAACGAAAGAAAAAAGAAAGAAAAGAATAATGAAAGGTTTTAAAAAGTTAAAGAATTGAACTTCAGAATATTCTCAGGTTTTGTTCTCAGCAGTTTTAGGTGGTCATCTGGAGTGTTATAGTCCACCCTCTGAACTGCTGGAGTGAGAGAGGTAATCCCACAGGTGGAATGCCTGGAGAGAGGCTTTAAGCTTAGGTAGGCTTCGGGCTCTTCACTGAATGCCAGTTTGTCCAGAGATTTAAACAGTACACCTCCAGTGTCCAGCAATGGCTGTTATATCTGGGGGACTGTAACCCAGGGAACTCCCCTGGGTTCCACATGTGTGTTGCAGGGAGCAAATTCTTAGTACATTATGTCACCTTGAGATAATGCATTTTCTTGTCTTGGTCTCAGTTTCCAAATTCAATCACTCTTGCCCCTGCCCTTCTAAGTTCCTAGACAGATAGGTCTCTCCCAGCCAGTTCTGCAAGCAGCCAGTTCTGCAAGCAGCCAGTTCTGCAAGCAGCCAGTTCTGCAAGCAGCCAGTTCTGCAAGCAGCCAGTTCTGCAAGCAGCCAGTTCTGCAAGCAGCCAGTTCTGCAAGCAGCCAGTTCTGCAAGCAGCCAGTTCTGCAAGCAGCCAGTTCTGCAAGCAGCCAGTTCTGCAAGCAGCCAGTTCTGCAAGCAGCCAGTTCTGCAAGCAGCCAGTTCTGCAAGCAGCCAGTTCTGCAAGCAGCCAGTTCTGCAAGCAGCCAGTTCTGCAAGCAGCCAGTTCTGCAAGCAGCCAGTTCTGCAAGCAGCCAGTTCTGCAAGCAGCCAGTTCTGCAAGCAGCCAGTTCTGCAAGCAGCCAGTTCTGCAAGCAGCCAGTTCTGCAAGCAGCCAGTTCTGCAAGCAGCCAGTTCTGCAAGCAGCCAGTTCTGCAAGCAGCCAGTTCTGCAAGCAGCCAGTTCTGCAAGCAGCCAGTTCTGCAAGCAGCCAGTTCTGCAAGCAGCCAGTTCTGCAAGCAGCCAGTTCTGCAAGCAGCCAGTTCTGCAAGCAGCCAGTTCTGCAAGCAGCCAGTTCTGCAAGCAGCCAGTTCTGCAAGCAGCCAGTTCTGCAAGCAGCCAGTTCTGCAAGCAGCCAGCAGAAGGTGAGGGGTAGAGCCAGGTGGGTTTCCCCAACCAGTTGTCCTCTGTGTAAACCTCTCTCCATGTGTGATTTTCTCCTGGACACTTAAGGACACACTGTGTTGTGTAGTATGTGTTTACTGGGCCCAACTCATGTTAGCCAAGAACCGAAACCTACAGCTTTATTAAGGAAGTCACTGCCTGCTCTTGAATGTTGCCATGTGAACCCTATAGTTTATTCTCTCAGTTGCAACATTGCTGGTCTTATTCCTAGGTCTTTGATCGTTTTGAGTTGCATTTGTGCAGGGTGAGAGATAGAAATATAATTTTATTCTTCTACATAAGGATATCTAATTTTCCCAGAAAATTGTGTTTAAAATGTTGTCTTTTCTCCAGTGTATGTTTTTGACAACTTTGGCAATAATCAGATGTGTGTGCATGGGTTTATCTCTGTGTCTTCTATTTTTTTTTCCATTGGCCTTTATGTGTGATTTAACAAGTTTGGTTGGCTTGAGTTAGAGTCAAAATCAGTATAAAGCCTTAGATTTGCATTTGAATAATATTCTCACAGTTTGTAGGTTCTAACATTTGAAACAGATACAAAAGTATGTTTCAATAATTTCTAATTGGTTATAACTTTTCTGTGTTCATATATGAATATACCACCAGTGAAACTGCCCATCATGTACAACTAGAAGAAATGGATCCTAAGTAGGATAAGTTACACTCTATGTATTTATAATGTCAAAATACACTCTTCTTTTATGTATATGTCAAAAGAACTAAGTTTTTAAAACTTCATCAACAAATAATCTTAACTTCTCTATGATAATTTATGTAATAACTGACTGATAATAATGAATACCTAATATCTCCACCATATAACTATTCCACTGTAGTTTTCTTTTGTGCTCTAACTTTACTGTAACCATTTGAACCTCTGTATTTTCTCCCTTACCCACCATCTTCCTTCATTGACTTCTCATTTTTTTCTATTTCTTTTTTTTGTATCACATTTTAGATTCTAGTGGAATATATAATTATGAATGTGTAGCCCTCTCATGCTCTTCTCTTTTGCCATTCATAGACAGTCTTCAGGAAGAAGCAGAGTCATAGAGATCTTTAGAAATTACATTTTTAGTAGATGTGGACATATGGCTTACTTTAAATCTATCACTCTTATTTTCTGCTTTCAAAGTTGCTTTACAAGTTAAAATTAACAATGGAATTTTTCTGAGCTTATATGCTAAAGCTAAGATATATCTGCAGATTAAGAGTTATTACAAAAAGATAACTACTCACCAAAATATCCTCCATATCAAAGAGGAAGAGGAGTTTATCTCAACAGACTCACAAGTCTAGGACTTCTGAACATGTGAGGAATAATGCCAGCAAGTCTCCATCTGAATTTGCATTTCCCAAATAAAAAAACCCACACATATTTAAAAGGATGAAATTCCAGAAGGAGATAATAAAATGATTATTAAAATGATTAATGAGTTAAATGAAGATCTAAGGAACAGAGTGAGAGAAAATTCAGGAGGTGAAAAACCATTTCAGTGGGAGATTGACTAAGAAAAACACCCAACCAGAACTCCTGGAAATTAAAAACACAATAAATAGAATAAAAATTAATTTGGAAGAATCAACAACAGATTAGATTTTGTATAAACAGAGTTTCAGGCCTTGAAGAGAGTTTATATGAACTTGAATACTTATAGGCACTAAAATAGAAATAAAATCACTATCAGAATATACAAGAACTATGGGAAAGCATTAAGGGACCAAACTGACTTTGTAAATTTGATGATAAATAGATGGATCTGAGATTATCATGCTAAGTTAAATAAGCCAGTCCCCCAAACTGCAAACTCAAATGTCTCTTTGATATGCAGATGGAAACATGCAACAAGGAAAGAAGAATAAAAGTTCAGTTAGACAAAGGGGAATAAAGAAAAGGGAGAGGAGATAGGAATCTGAAAGGCAGTAGAATGAATTGGACATAATTTTCCCATGTTCATATATGAATACATGACCAGTGAAACTCCACATCATGTACAACAAAAAGGATGAGTTCTTGATTAGAATAATTATATTATATGTATGTATAATATGTCAAAATATATTCTAATGTCATGTATACTTTAAAAGAACAAAGGAAAAGAACATCTCTGGAATTGAAAAAGGAATGGTGATACAAGCTAATGGTACTAAGAACTTTTCAGTCGAATAACAGAAGAAAATTTTTTAAACTTTAAGTATTTGGTGAACATGTAGGAGTCATATAGAACTAAACATATACAATAGCAAAAAAAAAACCTCTCTGACACATCATAATCAAAATGCCTAATATAGTGAATAAGAATAGAATTCTAAAACTGCAAGGAAAAATGTCAGAGCCAGGCACAGTGGTACACCTCTAATCCCAGTGGCTCAAGAGGCCGCTACTTCAAATCTAGCTTTAGCAACTTATCAAGGCACTAAGCAACTTAATGAGACCCTGTCTCTTAAAAAATTACAAATAATGGCTGAGAATGTGGCTCAGTGGTTAAGTGCCTCTGAGTTCAATCCCCAGTAGAGAGAGAGATTGAGAGAGAGAGAGAGAGAGAGAGAGAGAGAAACATGTCGGCACACATTAGAGGTAAACCGGTGCAGACAACTCCTCAGTTCTTCACAACATTTTAAATCCAGGAAGGCATAGAATGAGGTAATCTAATCTCTGAAAGAAAATTTCTAACCAAGATCACTATATACAGCAAAACCATCTTTTAGAATCAGATAAAAAATAAAAACTTCCAAAAATGAGAATATACTAAAAGAATTCATGACTACAAGGTAGCACTACATGAAATACTTAAAAAAATACTACCCATAGAAGAATTTAAAAATAATCTCAACTTACTTCTAATGTGGGCTGCCATTTTTCTCTTTCAGCTTTTAAAATTCTATCTTTGTTCTGTATAGTAGATGGTTAATTATGATGTGTCTTGGGAAGGATTTTTTTCATCTTATCTATTTGGGGTTGTAAATTCCTCTTGTATTTGGATTTCCACCTCATTACTACAGTTTGAAAAACTTTTTGATATAGTTTCACTGAAAATTTTATACATTTCTTTAGTTTATGTCTTGGTGCCTTGTACACAAAGAGTCTTAGATTTGAGTTCTTAATGCTATCTCTGATTTCTTGTATATTCTGGTCATGATTTGTTACCTTTTATTTATTGTTGACTTTGCTTTTAAAATTGTATACTTCATCTTTGATATTAGAAACTTTGCCTTGTGTGTGGTCTAATATATTGGTGATGTTTTCAGCTGAATTTTTTATTTGATTTATTATTTCTGTTCCAGAATTTGTTATTTTCAAAAATTTCTGTTTATTTCAATATTATATCATTTCTGGTATATTATCTCTTAGTTCATTTCATAGTTATGCCTTTAGTACACTGAAAAATTTAATTAGCAGCTGTTTTAATCAGCTTATTTTGCTACTGTGAACTCAAGACCCATCAAAAAAAAATATTAGAGGAGGAAAACTTGATTTGGGGGCCAACGGTTTCAGAGGTCTCAATCAATAGACAGCAGGCTCCCATCCTCAGTGCTCAAGGTGAGACTACTCATCATTGCAAAGGTAAGCAGTTCACATGATGAACAAAAGGCAGAGAGAGTGGTCTCCACTTGCCAGATACAAATATATACCCCCAAACCATGTCCTCAATTCCCACCTTAGCCAGCTACAACCCACCACTGCAGTTACCACTCAGTCAATACCTATCAAGGGATTGATTCACTGGTTAGTTAAGACTCTCACAACCCTATCATTTCTCCTCAGAACCTTTTTTCATTTTCTCACACATAATATTTTGGGGAGCACCTCACATCCAAATCATACATAAATTTTCTAAACTCTTTTTCTGGCATTTCCTCCATTATGATATCAACGGGATTAGTTGTATTGTGAGGTATTTGGAATGACTTGATTCATTGCTTTCCATATTGTTAGTATTCCTTAAGGGATAGTTATCTCTTTTACTTTTATATAAAGGACATTTTCTTGTTATGCTGTGGGTTGGGTGAATGCCTTGAGTTCCACATCTTCACTCAATTTAAATTTCCTATTAGGTCTAATCTCTAACAGTACACTGAGAGGAGAGAGATTAATTTCAAGTAGTTACAACCACTTCAGAACAATTTCATACTAATAAATCTTTTAAGAACTTCTTACAAATGTTCTCCAGAAATCCACTAGTCTGAGTGGTAAATGGGGGTGATTTTATTTAATTGGTTGATAAATTAGTTAATAAGAAAATAAAAATGTTTTGAAACTGTATTTGGCTTCTAACCTTTGTGGGGGGTCTTATCCTGCATGCTAAATTCTCATGCCCCTAGGATTGAGTAGATGAAGTTCTCGGGTAGGCATGGGGATTTCCAACATCACTGAAGAGTTCTACCCATAGGTCCTGGTAGCAGACCACTATGGGTAGATGGTGAATGGAAAGATTTCTGTAGCCCCCCTCCACTGATCACCAAATATGAACTTTAAATTCTCCATCCCTAAGTGTATCCTGCCCACCTGTTTAATTTTCCTGTCCTTTTCAACTGATCATTCACACCACAGGGCCCAAAGGGAGAGTAGGTTGTACTCTCCTCTGTTTCTGTCCTGAATTCCCTGGTTCTGCTATTCACTATGATCATGTTGGGATCATGATTTTTCAGGCGAACTTGAGATGACACAGTAAGCACTGGCTGAGACAAAAGTGGATGTTTTTGTAAAGAACTCTCAAGTTCCTACAGGAACAAGATTCAGCTTAAACTCCTACAGTTAGATCTCCATTTCTGTTCTTCATTTACATGTTGAGAAACATGGAGCACATTTAAACACCAGTTCACTCAGGGGTGTTTGTGTCTGCCAAGTCTAGACTGCCTTTTAAAGGTGTTTATGTGTCCAATTTGTTCACTGTGTTTCTCTTTCCCCTTGTGTGGTCCCTCCCTTTGTGGTGGTGCAGGCTCTGGTATGTTTCCTTATATCCTTCGTTCACAACACCAGAATTTCTGGGCTTCTCTGAATCTCTGACAGACAAATACTGATTTTTAATGATTTTCTTCATACACCCACCTTGTAATTAAGAAGCAATACTGTTTCCTCAATTCCAAACATCAGAGCAAGTGGGAAGTGCCTCCTTCCTCTTCCCACCATTTGGGAGCCTCTGAACAACACACTGTTGGACAAGGATGGGATAGGAGAAAAAATCAAGAGAAATATTAAAAATTCTTAGAAACAAACAAGAATAATGATACAGCATACCAGATCTAAGAATAAATATAATGTAGTAAGTGCCTACATTTAAGATAGAAATATCCTAAATAAAAAATCTGATATTAGATCTCAAGGCCAAAGACAATGAGGATCAAACTACTTCTATGTTCATTAGATGATAGTAAATAATCAAAATACAAACCAATGAAATAAAAAATGAACCCCCCCTAAACTCACAGAATTAATATGACAAAGAGTTAATTCTTGGAAAAAATAAATAAGACTGTTAAACTCTTAGCCAAACTAATTATAAGAAAAAAAGTAGGAACCATCTAAAGAAAATTAGTGCTACATGGACAATATAACCACAGACATTTCTGAAATACAAAGGACCATTAAGGAAAATTAAAAACTTATTTTCCTATAAATTGGAAAATCCAGATGGTATTTAAATATTTGTAAAAAAACATGTGACTTACACAAACGATAGCCAAAGGGTATAGAAAAGCTAAGTGGACAAAAAAAGCAGTAATATTGAATTAACAATAAAAACCTTTGTGACAAAGAAAATTCTGGTACTAGTTGGATTTTTGGCTGCATTCTATAAGACCTTTAAAGAAGAAAACTTCTCAAGACTCTCTAACTTGTTTCATGAGATAAAAAGGGGATAATATTTACAAATTTATTCTATGAAAGCAGAAACATCCTGATACCAAAACCAGATAACGACAAATAAAGGAACAAAAACTGCAGGCCAACATCCTTGCTGTGTATCATGGCAGATAAAAAGGACTGAAAAGCAAAATTAATCAGAAGAGACAAAGAAGACTAGTTCATACTGCTTAAGGAATCTACAGATTCAATGCTATCCCCATCAAAATGCCAATGAAATTCTTCACAGAACTGGGAAAACAGTCCTAAAATTCATTTGGAAGAATAAAAGATGTAGAATAGCCAAAAATTTTGAGCAATAAGCACAATGCTGGAGGCATCAAAATGTCCTTCAAATTATATTACAGAGCTATAGTAACAAAACCAGTATGGAACTGGCATATAAGTAGACATGAGGACCAATTAAGCAGAATAGAAGACACAGAGAAAAATCTGCAAAGATACACTCATGATCCTTGTCAATGGTGCTGAAAACATATAGTGGAGAAGATATTCTTTTGAAGAAATGGTGCTGGGAAAGCTGAATATTCATATGTAGAAGAATGAAATTATATCCTTACCTCTCATCTGACATAATAGTCAAGTCAAGTGGCTCAAGGACATAGAATTTAGAACAGAAACTCAGAAACTGCTAGAAGAAAACATTAGTTCAACATTCCAATATATTAGTGCACGTATTGATCCTATAGCATAAAAAATAAAACAAAGAATCAATAAGTGGGATGGTATGAAATTTTAAAAACAAATTGCAGAGCACAGGAAACAAGAACATGAAGAGAGATTCTGCTGAATAAGAGAAAATGTTTGCCAACTGCTCTTCTTACAGGGAATTAATATTCATAATACATAAAGAACCCACAAAACCTTAAAATCAGAAAAACACATGATAAATAACTGAGCAAAACAAATAAGGCTTATTTCTCAAAAGAAGAAATACAAGTACATAAAAAAGTTCAATATCCTTAGCAATCATGGAAATGCAAATCAATGCTACACTGGGATTTCATCTCACCCCAGTTAGAATGGCATTCATCAGTATACAAATAACAATAAATGATGATGAGAATGAGGGGGAGAGGTATACTTGTACAATGTTGGTGTAACTGTAAATTCCTACAACCACTGTGGACACCAGTATGAAGATCACTCAGAAGACTAGAAAAAGAATCACCATGTGACTCAGATATTCCACCCTTCTCTATCTATCCACAGGAACTAAAATCAGCATTCTATAGTGATACATGTATACCCATCTTTATGGCAACACAATTCACAATACCCAAGTTATGGAACCATCCTTGATGTCCATCAACAGATAAGAGGATAAAGAAAATGTGATACATATACAAAGTGGAGTTTTACTTGAACAACAACAACAACAACAAAAATGAAATTAAGTCATTTTCTGGGAAATGGATGGATCTGGAGCACATCAAGCTAAGTGAAATAAACCATCCTTAGATCAATGGTCAAATGTTCTTTCTCATATGCAGAAATGGGAGAGGAAAAAAGAAATAAAAAAGGGATCCACAAAAATTTAAATGAGACCAATAGAGTAGTGAAAGGAAATGTAAAAGTAAACAAGGAGATGTATGTAGTTGGAAATAAAATCAACCAAATTATGATATTGCCATGATAAAAGGTACCACAATGATTCCATTTTATATATATATATAATTAAAATCACTAATTAAAATATAATAGAAGAAGGACCAGTGGAGGAGAGGAAGAGGATCATGGTGAGGGAGCAGGGAATAGAGAAGGGGAGATACTAGGGAATAAGGTAGATCAAATTATGCTGTGTGCATCTATGAATACCAGTATCATATATAGTTGTAATAGATTAATAAAAATTTTTAAAACTAAGTTTTAATTTGATTCTGTTATTTCTTATTTTAGGGATCTGACAAAATTAGTATGATTTTTAGTACAATTTGTGGTAACAACCACTGTTATGCTCTCTCTCTGTACTTTTTTAAAAATTAAAATACTTAGTGATTATGAAGATGCTTAATGAAAACTAAATGTATTTAATAAACATAAAATGACAAAACAATAAAACATTTTCCATCACATCAAGAAGCACTTGAAGATTAGATAGCCACAACTATGTCACGTATTTTTGTGTGTAGCTTTAAAAGAAAAATGCCCAACAGAGAATATTTGGGGGATTTGCAACTTTGGAGGTGATAAAGGATGAGAGAAAGAACTATTTATTTTTAGTTTTCGGCAGATACAACATCCTTGATTATATGTGGTGCTGAGGATTGAACCTGGGCCGCATGCGTGCCAGGCGAGCGCACCACTGCTTGAGCCACATCCCCAGCCCCTTCCTTTCCTGTCTTTAGAAAGCCTAAGATAGGCTTTGGTGTTCCTCCTCCCAAAAAGCTGGCTCAGTGGAGGAGGCCCATTTGGTGAGGAATGACTCTCAGACAGATGATTACAGATTAAGAGAGTGAGACGATTTCTGGCAGACAAGAGGGTGTACCCTGTGGTGTACTCATCCATGATGTCATTCATTCTCATAACAAATCTGCAAACTGGTGACGTTGCTGTTCCCATTACATAGATGAGAGTGTCCAGGCAGACTGAGCTGTTTGTGTATCAGATTCCACCACAGTGGCAGAAGTAGGAGTGCTTTCAGTCTGCATGGGACCTTCAGTAAGCAAAAATATTTTGGGGGTGCTTATTTTAGGAAAAGAACGCTTTATAAATCAGCATTTCTTTTGCCCTTACAAGTAACTTGAAGAAGGTCTGAACAGCCAAGTGTCCCTCGTGCTCCAGTGCTATGGGTGCCATAGTCAAGGTGTGTCCACCCAAGAAGGCTGCGAATAGGAAGGACTCCATGTGCACCATCCCAGCTGTGCAGGTGTACTGCATGCAGGCATCATTTCCCATTTGCCTAGTTATGGTACCAGGCAACATGACAGTGTGTTTCTTGGCTTAATTGAGTAACTGGTAGGTATTAGATTGAAGGAGAATGAAGGTGATGTGGTAAATACCATGTGAGAGTTGACTACACTTCCATCATCTTTGATCAGGTGGATGTCAGAGTCAGCTCGGTGGCTGATTATCAACAACAAACCCGAGGCGGGCTTACAGGAACTTAAAAAAGCTGCACGGGTGAATGGAATGAAGACTTCTGCAGATGCCCTAACCATAGAGGTGAGCAGTATGGGGGGTACTTATGAGACAGGGAAGACACACTGTTAATAGGTGTCCAAAGATGCAATGTGGTGTAATTGAAAAGACTGGGCACAGAGATTTTATTCAGAGGAGGCAAAGAGTTCCAATTTTTTCTTCCTTTTGGTCCTCAAAATTAATTCACACAACTGCCTTCACAGGATTTTATTCTTTTTATTTGACTAGTCTTTAATTTGACAGATAACACTGTATGTTTTTATCTTTACAATGTAATGTTTTGAGGCCTACAAGGTGGAATGGTTAAGTCTAGCCAATTAAATCAATTAAGTAAACTAATTAATAAAAGTCTCAATAACCAACTAACCAACATGTTAGTTAGCTTTTGGTGTCAGTGACCAAGATACCTGAGAAGAATGATTTTGCCCAGGAACATTTTACTTTGTGCTCACAGTTTTGGAGGTCCCAGTCCATCGTCATTTGACTCTATAACTCCAGAAGTGAGATGAACCATTTTTTGCAGAGTGCATTGTAGAGAAAGGCTGTGCACTTCATGGTAATCAGGAAACCAAAATAGAGGAGAAGGAAACAGAAACAAACATATAATCCCCAAGGTATTTCCCTAGTGACCCACTTCTCCATCTACACCCCACCTGCCTATGGTAAACCACTTTGCAACCCATTCAAATTTTTGAATCCTTCAAAAGGATTAATTCACTATGTATGATACTCATAATCTAATCATTTCACCTCCCCCAATAACAGTGGAACATTGGGGGAGACCCCTCATATCCAAACCATAACAACCAATAATAAATTTAAATGTTACAAGTCAAAAGTGCATTTAATATGCATAATCTACTGTATATATACACACACAATACCTGGTGGAGTGTATGTTGTTACCATAAAGATCATGTTGATGAGAACTATGGCTCCCTGCAGCTGCCTAACATGTTGAAAGAATATCATGCAGAATCCCACAGGAAATGATCAAAATTCAAAATGTATTTCTGTAGAAAGTATATTGTACTTTTACTCTGGTACAGTTAAATAATCTTTAGTTGTGATATAATCAAGTTTATTTACACACTCATCTTTATTTATTTATTAACTTTAATTTTGGGAATTGAACCTCCTGGTGTTTTACCACTGAACTACATTTTCAGTCTTTTTATATCAAGACAGGGTCCTACTAAGTTATTGAGGCTAGCCTTAAACTTGTGATGCTCCTGCCTCAGCCTCCTGATTTGCTGGGATTAGACGCATGCACCATCAAGCCCAACCTATTCACTTTATCTGTTGATGAACACTTGAGTTGGTTCCATAACTTGGCTCTTTTATATACACTGAATATAGCAATTCTGTTTTTACTTATTGAAGAAACTTCACATTATTTCCCATGATTGTACTAATTTGAATTTCTATAAATAGTGTGCAAAGGTTCTCTGTTGTTCACATTCTCATTAACACTTGTAATCCTTCGTAGTTTTTTTAAATAATAGCCTTTCCAAGCGGGAAGAAGTAAATATATCATTGTAATATTTTTTTCTTTTGCTAGGGATTGATCCCAGGATTGCTCCATCACTGAGCTACATCCCCAGTATCTCCTCCACTTTCTTATTTTGGGAGAGGGGAATTACTCCATTGCCCAAGTTGGGCTCAAATTTATAATCTCCTACCTCAGTCTCCCAAGTAGCTGGGCTTACAAACACATGCCACCATGTTCTGCTTCATTGTAGAACTGTTGTACATTTACTGTGTGCTTAGTGATATTGAGTATTTATTTTTTTACCTATTGCCCATTCACAGGTCTTCCTTTGAGAGGTGTCTGTTCAGATATTTTGCCCATTTTTTTTAAATCAACGGTTCCCACTACTGCTTATAAGGATCCCTGTGTGTAAGTGTTAGGGAGGTGGATGCTGCAGCCTAGGAATCTGTATTTTGAAGTGTTCCAGGTGATTCTGAAGATTGTCTTCCTATCTTAATTTCAGATTTTTTTGGTATTTTAATTAATTTTTCGTTATTGAGTCATTTGAGTTTCTCATACATCCATCTTGGAGAACAATGACTTATCAGAGCATAGTTGACAAATATCTTCCTCCCTGTGTATTTTGTTTCTTCCATATGTTCCTTGCTTCCTTTTTGTGCAGAAATTTTTTTCTAATCCTTCTTGTCAATTTTGACTTGTTCCTTTTTGCAGTCTCATCTAAAAATTCTTTCCCACACCACAGTCATGTAGTTTTATTACAAGTTTTCTTCTGATAGTGTAATTGTTTGGGGGAATTCCATTTAAGTCTGCAGTCTATTTTGGATCAATTTGCCTATGTAGTAAAGACATAGGTCTGACTTTTTTCCAGCATGTCAAATGGGCTTTATTGTGTTGAGATATGATCCTTGAATACCTAATTTGTTGAGATGTTTTATGATGAAAGGATGCTGAATTTCATCTGATGCTTTTCCTGTACGTCCTTAATACAGATTTTACTGTGTTCTGTAAGTTGTTTTTTGTGTTTCTGTTTCTTTTGTCTTGAAATGTAGACATGTGTGAAGGAAGACACAATGACAAAATGGTATGTAAAAAATGCTTAGCATCTCTAAGCATCAGGGAAGTAGAAATCAAAACCACATTGAGATATTACCTGTACCTGTTAGGAGAGCTTTTATTAGATTAAGGACAACTAATAATGAGAATGTGGATAAAAAAGAACCCTTATACACATTGCTGATAATAATGTAAATTGATGTCACCATTGTGGATAACAATATGGAAATTCCTCAAAAATTTGCATAGAATTATTTGATCCAGCAATCCCACAACTTGGTATATATCCAAAGGAATTCAAATTTGGATCTCGAGGAGATCTCTGAATTCCCATATTCATTGTGGAAATACATCAGATAAGTAAGTTCTAGAAATCCACTGTATGGCATTCTGACAATAATAAACAATACTATATTATGTACTTCAAAATGTCCAAGAGGTCAGATCTTGTCCTAACTGTTCTTACCAAAATAAACAATAAAAATGAATACACAGGGGAGGAAGAAATTTTGAAGGGACTCAGTATATTGATAGGTTTTGGTGACAACTTCACAGGTATGCAGTTACTTCCAAAATCATTAAGATGCATTGTTAAATATGGGCAGATTTTTCAATATTGATCATATATTAAAAAGAAATTTGAGAAGCAGAAAATAGTTATCATCATCTTCTATCTATGAACAAGTTCACAAACATTGTCCCAAAGCTCAAATGATTTGTTTTATTACTCAACTGGCACTGGAATGTCAGCTTCCAAATGCATCCTGCCTTGGGTCTCTGTTTTGCCCTCTTTCCCCATTGCATTTTTCCTTTCTTGCACTTCCTTTCTGAGCATGTTCCATAACTCCCTGTGACAAATTCTTTGACAGATAGGGGACAGAAGCATTTCCAGCTCCTGTCTTCAGAAGGATCACCCATCCTCACCAGGTCAGTGGGCTTGATGCAGCCTTTGAGCAGTCAAGTAATGCGGCAAAGTGAATCCCAAAGATGGAAACCTAACCTCAATGTAGAGATGGAGGCTTTGAATGCATCTTGAAAATTTTAGTGTCTGAAATGTGTCTTTGAGATTAGGGTGGAACCATCCAGGTTTCAACAGTCAGGGTATATGGTTATTTGCATTTGAGTAGAGTCCAAATGACTTCAGAAGGGCAAACTGGTGTCCTGGTAAATGTTTAACTCCAACATTCAAAGGTTTGAAAAAATCCTAGAGTCCAGAATTGTAGCAATTATTACTTTCTGTGGATTGCTAAATTCCACCAGAGTCAAATTCAAGCTAACCTTATGATGTCAACAGGCTCTTAATCATTAAAAACTTAACAGAGAGCTCTTATAAATCAGTATGAACTGACTTCAAGGCACCTATGTTGGCACATAGGGAAAACTGAGACAATTTTAGGCTTTTCCCCAAATCATGGTGTGATGATGGGCATAGAAGGGAAGTCACAGAGAAAGATACATTCATAAAATGTGAAGAACCAGCATACCCCCATTTGAATAGGTGCTGCTTCTTCCCCAAATAAGGTTTACCAGGAAGGACACACTTGTAAAGGCCCCAATGTCAGCAAGCATTGCCCACCTAAATATCTCTGGAAACTCCACTCATTTCTGTAAGCTCATCAAAAATTTGTAACTGGTACCAAATTAAGCCAGCATGCCCTGATGTTTGACTTGGAAAATGAAAGAGTTTGAAAGTCACTCTCAGGCATTGTAGCTCTCATGTGAGACAGATTTAAGGTCTTCTTGCAGCTAATTCTTATTAATATCACGAGAACAATGGCCAGTGGTCATGGGTTTATGTGTTTGGTGCAGAGGGTATCACCACAGATGCCTCTCTAACACAAGCATAAATCCTGTTTCCACTACTGAAGCTAGGGCTGAAAGCTGTCGGGCCATTCCCAGTGGTGTAGAATTCCCCAGTCACGGGAGTAGATCCAATTCTCTGAATTTCCTTCTTCTCTAAAGTTTTCTGATGACGTTTATAGTATTATCACATTTGTAAAGGAGACATGGCAATATAATTAATATCTCCAAATAACTAATAAATTAATAAGTACAAGAGTTCTGGTAGAAGTAGTTTGTTATGTATATTTATAAATTACTACTAAAGAGCCTGGAAAATGTTTGTGAGAAGGGCGTTTTCCCCTGCTTTTCCTGATCCTGACTCTTTTATTTCATCTTTTCAATGACAAAGAAATTGAGGTAAAGTTATATCAGTCACCTTGCCCAGGGTACACAACAAGCAATTGGAAAGTCCAATGTAGCACTTCAGTATAAAACTCAGCCTGAGGTTAAATCAATTTAAACCAACATCATCCATGATTCCAACTCAAGTTTAATTACAGGTCCCTCTTTCATGGGGACACACCATCCAAGTTATTTTATAAAATAGGATGACTAAAAAACTAAGAAATAAAAATAAAGAAATAAATTGCCAGGAAATAATTCATCTTCCTGAGACAGAAGAATTATTTCCCCATCATTAGTAACTAATGGAGAAAAAACTCTACTACCTACACTTCTATAGCCATCTAGTATGAATGGGGCTTTGGATTGTAGGATTGTAGCCTAACTCATCATTTGGTTTCCTTCCTCATATAAATCTCTAACATACACTCTCTTTTCAATGCTGTATAATCCTCTCCAGTTTCCTGCTAATGTGTCTTCATTGCACAAGTTCCCTGAGGTTCTGTGAACTACTGAGTTCGCCTAGCACACTGCTTTTATACCTTCTATTATTTCAATGTCTATATTTTCCACTAGATAATGAAATTATTGAACTTGCTTTCTGTGTTTGCTTAGTGCTTCCTCAATACCCATCATTTTCTGACAAGGGAACAATTTGTTGTCTCTGTTATTAACTGAAGGCTGTGAGATCCGCCATGAAGGAGGAGCTGAAGGCAACACAGACAAAACCTACTCTGTGCGACTTGTTCCACACACCCAACCTGTGTAAACGGATCTGTCTCCTGTCCTTGGTGAGGTAGGCTTCACACCATGCTTACAGAAAGAGTGGAGAAAGTATTTATTCCTTCCTTCAAAGTGTACAATATGTGGTGAGCACAGCTTTGGAGATAAAAGATGAGGAAGACATAAAGAGCACCACGATGGCTGTGGAGAGTCAGAGGGTCATGTAAAGACTGACACAGAACCATTGCACAGTGAGGAGTCCTGTTTATCATATCACACAGTGAGGCTCACACCAGAGACTGATGCTGCAAACTCCAACTATGAACAGACGTTGTCTCTGATTTTCTTCATTGCTTGCTTTCATTATTTGCTTTAATGGAGGTAAAATTTCAAAGAGTGAATTGCATAAATATATGTAATTCACTGTATATTTACATATGTAAAGATATTTCCAACACTCAGATCAAGAGCTGAAAAAAACTCTAAAATCCTAAAGACCCTTAAGGATTGTATTGTATTTCCACAATATCCCTCACATCTCCCCAAACTAAACATCACTGATGGCCTCCAGCATCATATATTTGTTTTAGTACAGTTAATAATTAAAATAATCACCCATAGGCACATATTCCAAAGAAGAGATATGCCTGTATGTTTCAACACCAACAAATGACTGAGCCAGTATTACCATTATCTAAAGGATATAAGTGCTAACCCTTGTGGCATGTGTCTTTCCTGTGTGTTTGCTACAGATTTGCAACAATGATGCCTACTTTTGGCTTGACTCTCCACCTCCAGCACCTGGGGAGCAATGTTTTCCTGGTCCAGGTTCTCCTTGGTGTAGTCAACTTCCCAGCCAATTATGTTTCACTTTGGGCACTGAAACACAGGGGCCGTCGTATAAGCATATTTTTTTTCATGTCCATGATGGGAATCACTTTTCTGGCCATCATATTTGTGCCTGCAGGTGAGGAAAGAGCACAGGGTGAAAAAGGAAATATATTACCCACTTCCCTCAGGATTTTTCAGGTAGCCCCTACAGGAATCAGAAAAACTGGGTTCTAAGGTCTCCCTTACACAAGTTGGGCATTTAGGACAGATTCTGCCATTAGGTTGCTAGGAAAACAGCCAAAGGTCAGTAAAGTTTGTTCAGATGCCTGCTTCTCTTCATTATTGTCAGTTAAGTACCTGGAATATGGTGCCACTGAGTTCTGAATTTCTCTAGGTCAGCAATACAACATTTACCCATTGGCCAATTACATTTTCTTGCAAACATGAAGGGTCTAGACTTACCATCATGAGCCGCACTGTACTATCACTTCCTCTGCCTGGCTCTGTCTTATTACTTCACCTTCAGTGACAATTTATTCCCGAACTCTGTGTGTCTATACATGAGTCTCATGGTAGGTCACCAGAATGCAACCTTGGATTGGAGAGTTGTCTTGACTTAAGGAAATAAAACTCCTTGTGTTCAAGTAGAGAAGAGGTGTACACCAGCACCTATATATCCATCATCATGCATTGCTGAACTCCTTGTGTTGTAATGTGTTTTACAAATCCTACAATTTTGGGCTCTCCTCCTCCTCCTTCTCCTCCTCCTCCTCCTCCTCCTCCTCCTCCTCCTCCTCCTCCTTCTTTTTTCTCTCTCTCTCTGGTACGTACCAGGAGCTGACTGTAGTGGCACTTAACAACTGAGCCACATCCCCAGCCTGTTTTATTTTTAGACAGGGTCTTGCTAAATGGCTTAGGGTCTTGCTAAGTTGCTAAAGCTGGCTTTGAACTCTCCATCCTTCTGTCTTAGCCTCCAGAGAAAATAAGATCACAGGTGTGTGCCATCACACCCATGTATAGGCTCCACTTCTCTTGAATGTGGACAATGATGTCAGTTTGCTGCTCTGCAAGAAAACCTTCTCCAAGATTTCAAGCTCTCATGAGATTTTCTTCTTAGAGTAGGTAACTGAATCTATGAAAGTTTCCTTCAGTGGTTTCCAAAGTGTGACATGTTTTCCATAAGAGAAGTCCTTTTTCTTGAGTCTTGATAAATTTTACTAGATCAGGCTATTCTGCAGCTTGTCCATTAATATAATATTCTTGTTCTTTTATAACTGTGTTTTATAAAAGAGCAAGACACCCTTCAGTAATTCTGACACCCTTCAGTAATTCCTATATGATTGTCCTATCTGCCACATAAATGGTACAAGAGACACTGGAAAGAAAAAGAATGTGAGTTCCTTCTGCATTCAGCATCCTCTCTCCTTGTTTAACAAACTTGAGAAGGCAAGGAGAATAAATTAAATTATTGAAAACATTTTATTCACCATAACTTAAAACATTCAGGTAAGTCCCTTAGGTTGGTCACAAACTTCACCTCTGTGCAGTTTATCTATAGTATATTTTACTCTGTGAATATCTCCAATAAGGGTGTTTTCCATTTGGATTTGGGGGATGCCGATATCTTCATCTAAAATCCTGACTCTCCTGGATCATCTTTCCAGAAATGTCGACTGTGCGTATGGTTCTGACAACTTTGGGAGGAGGAATTTGTTTTGCTTCTATTACCTGTTGTTTGACCCAGGCAAATGAACTGCTCCCCACTGTCATCAGGTAAAAAATCTCACAGGTTCTCTATCAGGGTAAAAAGGGCCTATTTCCAAATCATTGACTTTTCAAGCAAAGAAAACACAAATGATCAATGGTGATGATAACAATTACAGCCACAGTTTACTCAAAGTTAGCTTTTTGCTAGGTACTTTTAGGTGTGGTAATATACCACCAACGTACATCTCATGTATTCTTTGGATTCACCTAAATTTGAGATGCTATTTTGCAACTGACAATATCCAAGTTATGGATCCAGCCCAGGTGTCCATCAACAGATGAGTGCATAAGGAGAATATGGTAAATATACACAATGGAGTTTTATGCAGGCATAAAGAGAAGAAAATTATGTAATTTGCAGGTAAATGGATGGAATTTGAGAAGACCATGCTGAGTAAAATAAGCCAGACTCAGGAACTGAAGGGTTGAAATGTTTTCTCATATTGGAGAGAGACAGGCTAGAGGAGGAATTGTAAAATGAACTTGACAAAATTATGTTCATATACAATTGTATCACAATAGTATAATTTGTATAATTGAAAAGTAGCAAAAAAAAACAAAGTAAATGAATAAGAAAATAAAATAAATGAGAAATAAAGCAAAATTAAATAAATGAACAATAGTACTTCTAAATGATAAAACATGTCTTAATACTTTGTAAACTTGAGAAAATTTGCTAGCAAACCAACAAAAATTTCAAAAGCAAGTGTTAGACCATGACACAAGAAAAGACCACTGACTCCAATTAAAATCAAATTAAAGCAAACTTATTATTTTGACCGGCTGGGCTGCCTCTCCCACAGAAAACCGTGAGAACAAGACAGCAGCCACAGCTTTCCTGCAGCCCAGCTTTATAGCCCTGAAAGTTACACAAAGGGGGGTTACAGATAAGAAAACTCTAAGGAGCATAACACTAATCGTAGTTTACATTTTTGCTGGCCTTGACATCCAGAATTTATGAAGATTATTAGAGTCTCAGAGAGGGTTTTTATCTGGCCAGGGAAGGCCAAGATTTGTGAGGCATCACTAAAGTTTTAGAGAGGGCTGCTATCTGGTCAGAGAGCCAGGCATCGGTGAGTTCAAGGCACGGGAAGGTATTCCAAGTAGGTTCAGAATCTGCAGTAATTTATAGTAAAGCCAAAATTATCTTTCCATGGCTTTGTGGCAAGATGGCTCCCAATTTTAAGAAAAGATCAGGTTGGGTATATCACAAGAGCATATCATCAATCTTCTCATGACAAAGCACATCCCTTATTGTCTCCCATAATTAATGCATGAAGGTGACACAAACCCATGTGCATTCTCAACAGATTTATTATGCCTTTTTGTTTGTGCTCCAAGGGCAACAGCTTTTGGAATCATTGGAGTTTGCAGTAGTTTGGGGGCAGCTGTGGCTCCCCTGTTGATGACCCTGGAAACATATGCTGAACCCTTGCCCTGGATCATCTATGGAGCCTCCTGCTTTTTTGCTGGCCTTGTTGTCTTCCTCCTTCCAGAAACTAGGAATCATCAACTGCCTGATTCCCTCCAAGATATAGAAAATGAGTGAGTGAACCCTTTCATGGTCCCTTAGAAGAATTATGTACCATAGATCTGAGATGAGAAGACAGATTCTACTGGGGCCATATGTCTCTGGAAATTATAGATTTACTCTCTTTCCATGTGGTCAGTACCATTGGTTTAGTAAAAGCAATAGGCTTTAACCAGTGATCTCAGATGTTCCCCTGAAGATTTCTAGATCATGCCAGCCAGTTTTTCCCAAACTGCCCCAGTAGGTTTAGTAGTAAATACATCACAATTAGGTCTACTCAGTCCTTGCTGCTACAGTGTAACTGAAGGTATTTCACAAACATGCACATATACAAATGACAAATCTCACTCTCTATGTCCTACTATCCTGTAGCCCAATGACAGCTGGTAGCTGTCTGGCACTGTCATTTCTTATAGGCTTGAGCTCTTCCCTGGTCACTGAAGAACCCAGGGGTGATCATTACAAGACTAGGGTCCCTTCCATAGCTGACAATACATTTTAGGGGAGGAGTCTTGTTGTGTTGCCTGTGAGATTCAGACTATCTTGTTTTCACCAGGAATGAAAGTGTTCAGAAAAGAGAAAAATGCAATGGTAAATAAAGGAATTTTAAAATGATGAATGATTGGAAAGATTTTTAAATTTTTTGTACTTCCCTGGTTTTTCCAAAGACTTCTGTGGAGAATGACATGGTGGCCAAGGATGGAATAGAAACCATCAAAGCTTCCTTCCAAATATTATAGGAATATTTGAATTTTACTTCACAATATTTACCGAAATCCATGGGCAGGTGTCATTTTTTTTTTTTTTACCAAGGATGGTGGGGAAAGGATCAGCTTGCTGTAAAGAATGCAGGAGATAATGCTTTCTCCATGTCCTTTCTTGTTTGTATTTCTTTCATCATGTATTTTTTTCCATATCTGTTCTAGTGGGAAAGCCTCAAGAAGAACAGAGCAGGAAGATACCTCCATCAAAGTGACACACTTCTAAGGAATTTCACAAATGGGATACTGATCAAGAGCAAGAAAAAGAAGAAATATATAGATTACTCCAAGACATCAGCAAAAATTAAAATAAATAGAAGCAACAGAAAATTCCCATTTATAATGGTGAATCTAAATTATTGTATACAAGATACTTTATGAATCACAAGAAGTTGAAAGAAACTACAGTACTTTGAAATACATGAGAGAATATTTATATAGTGTAGATACCTAAAATGTTTCTGAATAGGGAGATAGAACTAGCTTTAAAACATTTTTCTTTCTGAATTTATAGAAAGAGTATTCTTACTTAAGAATACTCTTAAGAGTATAATTACAATGAAGAATCCAACACTCTTGAAAAGACTTGAATCTTAGTAGTTCCAAATACATGTAAATACCAGTATGTGAGTCAGCTTTCTGTCTCAGCAACAAAATAAATTGAGTTAAATGACTTAATTCAAGGAAAAATTTATATTGGCAATGGTTTCAGAAGTTTCTTTCCATGTTTGCTTTGCCCTGCTGCCTTGGGTCTATGGGAATGGAAAGTATTATATTGGGGAGTCCCTGGTGGAACAAACTTGCTCATCTCATTGAAGACAAGAAGAGAAAGGAAGATATGAGCATCTCAATATCTCCTTCAAGGTCACACTCCCACTGATTTAAATCACTTCAACTAGGTACAAATTTTTGAAATATTTACCACCTTCCAATCATACCACCAGCTGGTGGCCAAGCATATATCACATAATTATTTGGGGCACACTTCAGATCTAAGCTTTAACATTCTGCCCCCATGCTCCAAATTTCATGTCTATCCCATAATGCAAAATGCACTGAGATCAAAGATCCAAAGGCTCCCTTCATCTTAACAGTTTTAACATCTCCAGGATCAAAGTCTCTCCTAAAAATCAGGGCACATTCTTAGCTTTGAATCCCTATTTAAAAAGTTATATACTTCCAACATACAATGTGGGACATAGTCAGGAGACATGTTCCTATTCCAAAGGGGGGAAATAGGTGCATAGAAGGGACCAAAATTCATCAGGGTATAGATTAAATCCTGTGATTCCATATCCAGTATTTCAGACACAGGGTGTGATTTGAGCTCAAAAGAACTGGAGCAGACCCACCCTTGTGGACTGCTCATAAGGCGACTCTCTTGGGCTGGATCAGGTCACTGATGGCACCTTCCCTTGGCAAGTGTTCTGTACTTCTGGACCCTCCAACTTCTTGGAGTCTCCACAGCAGCTTCACCTTCACTCTCACAGTTTGACACATCATTATATTAAGGGATGTTTACAGGGCTTCCAACCCCACCACAATCTATGTGTTTTTATTAGTGAGTTTATGCCATTAACATTTATTTTTGCCATTAACATTCAGGGTTATTTTTGAGACATGATTTGTATTGCCAGGCATTTTTGTTTATTTTTGGTATTTAACTTGACTTGGCTTCTCCTTTGATTCACTTTTTCACTTTGCTGATTTTCATTGTTGTTTTTCATTTTCTCTTCATAGAATATTGTACTGGGGATGTTCTGTAGTGCAGGCTTTTCTAGTTGTAAATTCTTTTAGCTTTTGTTTATCATGAAAAGTTTTTATTTCCCCCTCAAATCTAAAGCTAAATTTTGCTGGGTATAAGATTCTTGGTTTGCATGCATTTTCTCTCAGAGCTTGAAATATATTGTCCCATGATTTCCTGGATTTGAGAGTCTGCATTGAAAAATCTGCTGAGATATGAATTGGTTTCCCATATATGTGATCTGATTCCTCTCTCTTTTGGCCTTCAAGATTCTATTTTTATTCTGTATACTAGACATTTTCATTATACTGTGCATTGGTATAGATCTATTATAATTTTGTCCATTTTATGTCACATAAGCCTCGATTTTCCAATTCATTCTTTATGTTGGAAAATTTTCTGATATTATCTCACTGAAGAGAATGTGCATTCCTTTGGTTTGAAACTCTGTGCCTTCCTCTATCCCAATAACTTTTAGATTTGGTCTTTCGATGCTATCCCATAATTCTTGGATGTTCTAATAATAGCTTCTTATCATCTTCACTGTGTGGTCAACTATTTTTTAGATTGTATGCTTCATCTTCATTACCTGACATTTGTCTTCCAAGTGATATAGTCTGTTGGTGAGGCATTCTATTGAGTTTTTAAATTTGGTTTATTTTTTCCTTCATTTCAAGGATTTTTAATTTTTTTTTCAGAATCTCTCTTTCTTGAAGTAATTTTTGCTACCTATATTTGCTCCCTTATCTCTTTGTTGGTGTGATCAGTGGATATATGTATTTGCTTCCTTATCTGTTTATTGGTGTAATCGATGGTTACCTGTATTTGCTCTCTTATCTCATTGTTGGAGTGATCAATTTTTGCCTGTATTTGCTTACTTAGGTCATTCATTAATTCACAGATCATTTTAATTATGAACAGTCACCTTCTGTGACATTTCTTCAACTGACAATGGGTCTGTTACTGTAGTAAACTGGTTTGTTTGTGGCACTTTCCTCCCTTGTTTTTTCATGTTGTCTATGTGTTTTCCTTTCTTGCAATGTGGATCTGAGATAATATGGTTTCTACCATATAATCTTGTAGTGTTTGTGCAGATTATCTGTACCTCACCTTGGTGTTAGTCTTCCAGACCCTTCCGGTGTCCCAGGGTGTATGCTACTGTAACTAAAAGTGATGGCGGCAATAGCAGAGGTCACTTGAGATGGCAGTGGAAGTGCCCCAAGATGGATGCAATATCTTTCTGACTTGGGGCTTAATAGGTGGGCCTTTCACTGGCGTTGGGATGCCTGCTTCAAGATATAGCTACTTCTAGGCTCTGTCTGTTGTCACACGGTAGAGGCTACTGTGTGGGGAAAGCTCTAGGGATGGCTGCAGTGACCTAAGATTGAAGTGGGTTAGGCCTGGGCTCCCAGGTGTCAGGGGGCATACCTGGGCCTACCCTGGGCCTGGGCTCCCATAGGTCAGGAAAGGCAGTCCTGGACCAAGGCCTGAGATCTGGAGGGTGTCTCTCTGGTTGCTGTTTTTGTCAACTTTTTTTTGCCACTGACAGGAACAAAAAGGAGGAGAGGAGAAAAAGGTTATTTGGGACTTAAGGTTTTGGATGTTGCAGTCTATAGATGGCCAACTTCTTTACTTTGAGCCTAGGCAGAACATTATGGTGGAAGGGCACAGCAGAGAAATAAAGCAGTTTAGAACATGGCACCAGGAGAGCTGCCACCTGTGCCTGCAAGGAAGGCAGACCTGCAACCTGGAGAACAGGCCCAGTGGCCTGCTAGCATGGTAGACAGATCACCCCTATTTGAGGAGGGGCCCAGCCATTGCCCGCAAGGTAGTCAGACCACGCGACCCCAAGAAGGGGCCCAGCGGCCCGCTGGTGTGATAGACAGATCCCCCCAATTGGAGGAGGAGCACAGCTGCCACCCGGCCTGCAAGGGAGACTTTGCAACTATACAAGAGCAATATAAATATATAGGGGGAAAATTCAATAATATATCAGTTTCACCAAGCAAAAAAAAAAAAAAGAGCAGTATGAAAAGACAAGGAAAGAAAGGATCACAAGCAATGCAGGTCAAATCATCTTCAGAAGAGGTAATATCTGCAGCAGATGGAATGTCAGATAAAGAATTCAGGATATATATGCTTCAGATGATCTGGAGTCTCAAGGAAGACATTAGACAGCAAAATCAGACAATGAAAGATCACTTTGACAATGAATTACATAAACAAATCCAAGAAGCAAAAGATCAACTATACAGGGAGATAGTGGTTATAAAAAACAAACAAACAGAAATCCTAGAAATGCAGGAAGCAATAAACCAACTTAAGAACTCAAATGAGAATACTACCAGCAGAGTAGAACACTTAGAAGATAGAACATCAGACAATGAACACAAAGTATTTCAACTTGAAAAGAACATAGACAGCTCAGCAAGACTGTTAAGAAACCAGGAGCAGAACATACAAGAAATATGGGATAACATAAAGAGAACAAACTTAAGAGTCTTTGGGATACAGGAAGGTATAGAGGTCCAAAACAAAGGAATGAGCAATCTGTTCAAAGAAATAATACGAAAAAACTTCCCAGACTTGAAGAATGAGACAGAATCCCAAATCCTAGAAGCCTACAGGACGCTGAATGTGCAAAATCACAAGAGATCCAAACCTAGACATATTATAATGAAGATGCCCAACATAACAGAATAAGGAGAGAATTTTAAAAGCTACAAGAGAAAGGAAGCAGATTACACTTAGTGGTAAACCAATGAGGATAACAGCTGATCTTTCAACACAGACTCTGAAAGCTAGAAGATCCTGGAATAACATATTTCAAATGTTGAAATAAAATGGGTTCCAAACAAGAATTGTGTATCCAGTGAAATTAAGCTTCAGGATGGAAGATGAAATTAAAACCTTCCATGATAAACAAAAGTTAAAAGAATTTGCAGCTAGAAAACAATCTCTTCAAAGCATCCTCAGCAAAACATTACAGGGTGAGGAAATGGAAAATAACAATGAAAACCAACAGTGGGAGGTAGTACAGTAAAGGGGAAAATAATCAAAGAGGAAAAACAAACCATGTTAAGTAACATAAATAAACAAATATGGTTGGAAGAACAATCCATATCTCAATAATAACCCTAAATGTTAATGGCTTAAACTCACCAATTAAGAGACAACAGGCTAGTAGAATGGATAAAAAAAAAGATCCAACAATATGCTGCATAAAGGAGATTCATTTGATAGGAAAAGACATACATAGACTGAAGGTGAAAGGTTGGGAAAAATCATATCACTCATATGGACTTCGGAAACAAGCAGGAGTGTCCATACTCATATAAAATAAAATAGATTTCAAGCAAAAGTTAATGAAAAGGGATAAAGAGGGACACTACATATTGCTCAAGGGAACCATACAACAACAAGACATAACAATCATAAATATATATGCCCCAAACAATGGTGCAGCTATGTTTATCAAACAAACTCTTCTCAAGTTCAAGAGTCTAATAGACCACCATACAATAATTATGGGAGCCTTCAACACATCTCTCTCACCACTGGACAGATCTTCCAAATAAAAGTTGAATAAAGAAACTATAGAACTCAAAAATACAATTAATAACCAAGACTTAGTTGACATATATAGAATATACCACCCAACATCAGTTACACTTTTTTCTCAGCAACACATGGATACTTCTCAAAAATAGATCATATATTATGTCACAGGGCAACTCTTAGACATTATAAAGGAGTAGAGATCATACCATGCATCTTATCTGATCATAATGGAATGAAACTGGAAATCAACAATAAAAGAAGGAAGGAAAAATCATGCATCACTTGGAGAATGAACAATAGGTTACTGAATGATCAAAGGGTTATAGAAGACATCAAGGAGGAAATTAAAAAAATTCTTAGAGATAAATGAAAACACAGACACAACATATCAGAATCTATGGGATACAATTAAAGTAGTTCTAAGAGGAAAATTCATTGCTTGGAGTTCATTCCTTAAAAAAAGAAAAAACCAACAATAAAAGATCTCACATTTCATCTCAAAATCCTAGAAAAAGAAGAGCAAAACAACAGCAAAAGAAGTAGAAGGCAAGAAATAATTAAAATCCGAGCTGAAATTAATGAAATTGAAACAAAAGAAACAATTGAAAAAATTGACAAAACTAAAAGTTGGTTCTTTGAAAAAATAAATAAAATCGACAGACCCTTAGCCATGCTAACGAGAGGAGAGAGAACTGAAATTACTAGCATACAGGATGAAAAAGGCAATATCACAACAGACACTTCAGAAATACAGAAGATAATTAGAAATTATTTTGAATCCTTATACTCCAATAAAATAGAAGATAGTGAAGGCATTGATAAATTTCTTAAGTCATATGGTCTGCCCAGATTGAGTCAGGAGGATATACACAACCTAAACAGACCAATATCAACTGAGGAAATAGAAGAAGCCATCAAACGACTACCAACCAAGAAAAGCCCAGGACCGGATGGATATACAGCAGAGTTTTACAAAACCTTTAAAGAAGAACTAATACCAATACTTTTCAAGCTATTTCAGAAAATAGAAAAAGAGGGAGAACTTCCAAATTCATTCTGCAAGGCCAACATCACCCTGATTCCTAAACCAGACAAAGACACTTCAAAGAAAGAAAACTACATACCAATATCTCTAATGAACATAGATGTAAAAATCCTCAATAAAATTCTGGCAAATTGGATACAAAAACATATCAAAAAAATTGTGCACCATGATCAAGTAGGGTTCATCCCTGGGATGCAAGGCTGGTTCAATATACGGAAATCAATTAATGTTATTCACCACATCAATAGACTGAAAGATAAGAAACATATGGTCATCTTGATAGATGCAGAAAACGCATTTGACAAAGTACAGCATCCCTTTATGTTCAAAACTCTATAAAAACTAGGCATAACAGGAACATACTTCAACATTGTAAAAGCTATCTATGCTAAGCCTCAGGCTAGCATCATTATGAATGGAGAAAAATTGAAGGCATTCCCTCTAAAATCTGGAACAAGACAGGGATGCCCTCTCTCACCACTTCTGTTCAACATAGTTCTTGAAACACTGGCCAGAGCAATTAGACAGACAAAAGAAATTAAAGGCATAAAATAGGAAAAGAAGAACTTAAATTATCACTATTTGCAGGTGACATGATTCTATACCTAGCAGACCCAAAAGGGTGTACAAAGAAACTATTAGAGCTAATAAATGAATTAAGCAAAGTGGCAGGATTTAAAATCAACATGCATAAATCAAAGGCATTCTTGTATATCAGTGACAAATCCTCTGAAATGGAAATGAGTACAACCACTCCATTCAGAATATCCTCAAAAAAAAAAAGAATAAAATACTTGGGAATCAACCTAACAAAAGAGGTGAAAGACTTATACAATGAAAACTACAGAACCCTAAAGAGAGAAATAGAAGAAGATCTTAGAAGATGGAAAATTATACCCTGTTCATGGATAGGCAAAACTAATATCATCAAAATGGCAATATTACCAAAAGTACTCTAAGGTTTAATGCAATGCCAATCAATATCCCAACAGAATTTCTTGTAGAAATAGATAAAGCAATCATGAAATTCATATGGAAAAATAAAGACCCAGAATAGCAAAAACAACTCTAAGCAGGAAGTGTGAATCAGGCGGTATAGCCATACTAGACTTCAAACTATACTACAGAGCAATAGTAAGAAAAACAGCATGGTACTGGTACCAAAACAGGCAGGTGTACCAATGGTACAGAATAGAGGACACAGAAACCAATCCACAAAATTCCAACTATCTTATATTTGATAAAGGGGCTAAAAGCTTGCAATGGAGGAAGGATAGCATCTTCAACAAATGGTGCTGGGAAAACTGGAAATCCATATGCAACAAAATGAAACTGAATCCCTTTATCTCTCCATGTACAAAAGCTAACTCAAAATGGATCAAGGAGCTTGATATCAAATCAGAGACACGGTGTCTGATACAAGAAAACGTTGGCTATGATCTACATACTGTGGGGTTGGGCTCCAAATTCCTCAATAGGACACCCATAGCACAAGAGTTAATAACTAGAATCAACAAATGGGACTTACTCAAACTAAAAAGTTTTTTCTCAGCAAGAGAAACAATAAGAGAGGTAAATAGGGAGCCTACATCATGGGAACAAATCTTTACTCCTCACACTTCAGATAGAGCCCTAATATCCAGAGTATACAAAGAACTCAAAAAATTAAACAATAAGAAAACAAATAACTCAATCAACAAATGGGCCAAGGACCTGAACAGACACTTCTCAGAGGAGGACATACAATCAATCAACAAGTACATGAAAAATGCTCACCATCTCTAGCAGTCAGAGAAATGCAAATGAAAACCACCCTAAGATACCATCTCACTCGAGTAAGATTGGCAGACATTATGAAGTCAAACAACAACAGTGTTGGTGAGGATGTGGGGAAAAGGGTACACTTGTATATTGCTGGTGGGACTGCAAATTGGTGCGGCCAATTTGGAAAGCAGTATGGAGATTTCTTGGAAAGCTGGGAATGGAACCACCATTTGACCCAGCTATTCCCCTTCTTCGTCTATTCCCTAAAGATCTAAAAAGAGCATACTACAGGGACACTGCTACATCGATGTTCATAACAGCACAATTAACAATAGCAAGACTGTGGAACCAACCTAGATGCCCTTCAATATACGAATGGATAAACAAATGTGGCATTTATACACAATGGAGTATTACTCTGCATTAAAAAATGACAAAATCATAGAATTTGCAGGGTAATGGATGGCATTAGAGCAGATTATGCTAAGTGAAGCTAGCCAATCCCTAAAAAACAAATGCCAAATGTCTTCTTTGATATAAGGAGAGTAACTAAGAACAGAGTAGCGAGGAAGAGCATGAGAAGAAGATTAACATTAAACAGGGACGAGATGTGGGAGGGAAAGGGAGAGAGAAGGGAAATTGCATGGAAATGGAAGGAGACCCTCATGGTTATACAAAATTACATACAAGAGGGAGTGAGGGGAAAGGGTAAAAAAACAAGGAGGAGAAATGAATTACAGTATATGGGGTAGAGAGAGAAGATGAGGGGGAGGGGAGGGGAGGGGGGATAGATAGTAGAGGATAGGAAAGGCAGCAGAATACAACAGACACTAGTATGGCAATATGTAAAACAGTGGATGTGTAACCGATGTGATTCTGCAATCTGTGTACGGGGTAAAAGTGGGAGTTCATAACCCACTTAAATCAAAGTGTGAAATATGATATGTCAAGAACTGTGTAATGTTTTGAACAACCAACAAAAAAATTTAAAAAAAATAGAACATGGCACCAGGAAGCCAAGAGGAAAGAATAAGAAGGAGAGAGGAGGAGGCGGTGGAGGAGGAGGAGGAGGAGGAGGAGGAGGAGGAGGAGGAGGAGGAGGAGGAGATGAAAAATAGTGAGGAGAGAGAGAGGAGAGAGAGAGAGAAAGAGAGAGAGAGAGAGAGAGAGAGAGAGAGAGAGAGAGAGAGAGAGAGAGAGAGATATCTGTTCAATAAGGACAAAATATAAGCCCCCAAAGCACAACTCTAATGACTCATATCCTCCAGCCATAATCTACCTGCCTACAGTTACCATCCACTTCATCTATTCAAGTATGTTAATGCACAGATTAGGTTAAGGCTTTTATAATAGTATAATTTCACCACTGACCTCTCTTGCATTGTTTCACATATCAGCTTTTGGTGGACACTTAATATCTAAATCACAACATTTGCCATTATGTTCCCTATACCCCTTGTTCAGTACATAATCTCTCAAACTCTGAAAAGACCACTGGATTTTAGACTTCTCTAGTTGTAAATGACCTTTAATTGGTTAATTTCTGAACATAGACATCATGCTAAATATTTTAGTTAAGTGATATCAGCAAGAAGGTTGGGTAGAGGTGCCTGGCATACTTTTGTCTTTGAAAAAGGAAGAAACAAGAAAACATAACTGGATTATTTGGGGCATAGTACCATAACACAGTAGGATGTGACAGAGACACAGTGGATATTAGAGATCCAGCATGGTCTTATAAAGAAGGAAATAAAACACAGAATATATCTTTTCTGACTCCAAGAGTGAAGAAGCACAAGCAGAAATGGCAAGCAGGAGATCCCCTAACAGTCCCAACTAACACTCATGAAAACCTGAATTATTTGCTTCTAGAGAGGGCTGCAGCCCTCATAGGACCTCAGTCTAGGTGTATTATTTCAGACAGCATTCCTTGCCAATGCTGTGCCCTTCTACAACCAAGCTTCTGCTGCATAGTAACATCTCAAGACTCCACAAACCTGTGGTCCCATAAATCAAGTACTTGCTTTTACTCACCCATCTTCAGCCTATGAAGTACCTAGGCAGCTGCACCCACCCTTCAGAGGACCCATGGAGCAAACAAGTGAATCAGCATACCCTTGTGTAATCTTGACCAAACTTCTGTGGTATAGGGGAGTATGTGCATTCTTATCTAACTATCCTCATTCAGGTAAACAGGCAGGTAACCCTAAACAGCTCATTCCACCAACATCCTGAGAGGCAGGTAGACCTGCCCACCTGCCTTCAGCCATGGGAAACACACATTACCTGCCCCAATCCACCAGAACATCCCTGCATCCACACAACCTGTGGAAATTGAGAGCTGCCTCACATCTGAAGCTGCATGAACCACACACACAGCCACTGACAAGTCTCAGCTACACCCCACTAAGAGAGATACATCCAACCTTGTGAATAAGCCCCCAAATTCTTGTATTCTGGGCCACTGAGACAATGACAGACCTCACAGACATGGATGGCTGGTGAAGAATGTACATGTAGACTATACCACTGTGGCCACCTGGTATATCCAATGCAATCCAATGAAATCAACCCAACCAATGCCATAAAATTATTGCCAAAATAAAAATTTTAATACACAACCATTCTATAAAAAATTCAGAGGCCACTGAACTGTCAGATCTGTCAATACTAATTAGGGACACAGAAATGTAAACATGCAAGATATCATGATGCTTGGGCTGGGGATGTGGCTCAAGTGGTAGCGAGCTCGCCTGGCATGTGTGCGGCCGGGGTTTGATCCTCAAGCACCACATACAAACAAAGATGTTGTGTCCGCCGAAAACTAAATAAAATAAATATTAAAAAAATTTTCTCTCTCTCTGTCTCTCTCTCTTAAAAAAAGATATCATGATGCTTCCAAAGGAATACAACAATTCTCCAGAACAGATGCCAAGGAAAAGAAAATCAGTATTTTTTCTTTTTCTTTTTCTTTTCTTAATTAATGAAATTTCTAAAAAAGATATAAAAATACAGTTTTTTAAAAATTAAATAGCATGATTTAATTTAGTTGCCTCTCAATCCTGAATCCTCTTAAGTTAAAAAATATAATTAACTATTAACATTAATAAATTTAAACCTTCCAGAAAGCATGAATCCAAAAGGAAATGTCCAGCAGGTGACAGGAGCCAGATGCTCTATGGCCTTTCCTATTTTAGTATCAGACATTCTAAACATCAATGGAAAAAAATCTCTAGTTTCTCAGTTTTATTCTCTTAGAGCACAGTGTGTGGCCTGCTATGGCATACAGTCCTCCAGCAGGTACACAATTAACTCATAGGTGGACAACAGGATGGCAGTATTTGGGATCTGCCTGATTGTTGTAGGGACAAATGAGGCAAGGTACTGAAGATAGCAGGAAACAGTTTTATTTGGCTGCAGCCAGGTTCAGAGGGCACAGCTTTTGCTGTAATCAATCAATCCCCTTAACCCCAAGTTCAGGGAGTTTCAGAGTTTTATACCCAGCGTGTAAGGGGAGGGGCTCAGAAGTTCACAGTCTGCAGAAATTCACATAAAAGCAGCTTTTTCCCCCCACTGTTCTGGGCAAATTAACTCTTCAAGGACAACTCCTGAGAAGGGGAGAGCTTCTTCTCCCCTTTCTTTTCTCCCCCTGCCAGCTGTTACCATGGAGCCCAATTGTAACTTATCTTAAAAATGTAGACCATCTCTGTGAAGCCCCAGCTCAAGGCCAGAGGCCTTGTTTGCACATTTCTTCAAGGCACTATACTATATGTTTGTGAAAAACCAGTAAGGGGGAGTCCAGCACCTGAAGTGCTGGTATCTTCTCGGCCAGTGGCCAAGTAAACAGGGTGACACCAAAATAGGAAGTTTATCTACATTGGACTTTTTCTCAGAGATGCTTTTGCTGACAGTCCTAAAATCAGCCATGGGGAAGAGGGCTTTTCTGTGGAGAAAGGGTGTGCCACTTCAATTCCCCCCTTTAATGATGCTCCCCACAATTTAATCCTTTAAATTTAAGAGCATCATTACCATTATATTGGCTTAAAACCTTATACAATGTCAAAACTTTAGTTGTTGTCATCCTTTCAACAGCAGCTGCTTTAGTGGACCCAATAGTTTTAATGCACAGTGGAGCCAAACATGGGAGCAATGAACAGGTTAACAGCAGAATACCCACTACAGTCGTTAAGCTTTTAAATCTACCAAGAAATGAAAACCATTTCCCAAAATCATGTTTGGGACCTAAACTTTAATTCCCTTCTAGGTATGAACTAGCATATGTGCTAATTCTCTTGTGTTGTTGGCTATATTCTTAACTGTTTGTCTATTGTCATCCATTTGTATGCAACAATCTGAGCTTTTGAACTCTCCACATATTTCTTTTTCCTCAGCCAGTAGGTAATCTAATGCCAAGTGGTTTTGATAGTTAGCCACTTGCATCTGGTCTGTTGTGTGGCTAGGAGGTCAAAGGCTGTGGCAGTCTGATTAATAATAATTTCTAATACAGCTTGTAAGTGAATAATTCTATTTAACATGTAAATAGGAGTTCTATAGCTCCAACTGTCATTTTGTGCCCAGGTAGCTGGAGCATAAGTGGCAATAATCCTCTGGGGTTGCCTGTTACCTTCATCCCAAGATTGGTGACCTCCTAAATCAAATTTCTTTCCAATGGACCTCTTTTTCCTTTCCAAACAGCCATTCATCTATAGCATTCCTCTGGTGGGACAGGTCCTAAATATATGTTTTACCACCTCTTGGTTATAGTGGATTGTCTTGACACATGGTTCACATGATATCCATGGTTGGAATAGGAGTAGGGAAGAATCCCTTAAGGTTATCAAAGGAAACCAAACTAAATAATATTCTAACATTTTGGTTAGCATAGATTAAACAGAATGAATTAACAAAGCCAAACTAATAACACCAAACAAATTCTAGAAAACTTATGTAAGCAAGATAAAAAAGTATAAGTGAAATTTTGTTACCCAGAGTCCAGTGAGTAGATGTTACTGTTATCAAACCAGTAGCAAAAACCAAACAGATAATTATGTATATATCTAGAAGCAAGGGGTGGAAATACATTAAGAACTATCTTAGAAGTTAAGAGTTTATTAGGTCTGTGGGAAGTTTATCTTTCACCGTGCATTGATCGGCCAGTCAGTCCTTCCTGTATGGCTGAAACAGGGCCGTAGTCTCCTCAAGCTTCAGCCCTGTGTAGACCAGTCAGCTTCCAGAGTGACTGGAGCAGGGCTGTTGTCCTTCTGATCCTCAAGCTTCTCTGGTGCTCCTTTTTCTTTGGAATGGTCATCAGCTTCAAGGGCGTAGCAACATCTGGAGAGCATGCCCAGTTCGCAGCTGCAGGCATGAGTCTGGTGTAGTGAATCCAGGGACCTCTCTCTCTCTCTGCAAACTTGACTGCAGTTGGGGTGGATAAAATAACAGTGAAAGGGCCCTTCCAAACAAGTTAAGGGATTGAATATTTCATTCTTTGACCCAGACTCAATCTCCAGGCTTGAAGGAGTGTGCACCTGTGGTCAAATTTAGTGGCAATCTTTCTCTAACCCATTGGTTGAGAACCTGTAAAGTTTTCCCTAAGGCCTGAAGCTGTCATCTCAGGGTTAATTTCCCTACCTCTCTTAAGTCTCCCTGTAGTCCCCTAATAAGAGGGGGTGCTCCCACATATTATTTCAAAAGAAAAGAATTCAATCCTCCTAGTGGATCTAATCCTCAGCAGTATAATAGGGAGAAGTTCATCACAATATAACTGAGTCTCCTGACACAGCTTACCCAATTGAGTCTTAAAGTCCTGTTCATCCTTTTAACTTTACCAGAACTCTGTAGCCTATAGACAGTATGTAACTTCCATCTGCTGTTTAAACTCTTGTCAGTAACCATATCACCTCTGCCCAAATGCTGGCTCATTTTCTGAGCCAATAGTTATTGGGACACCAAATCTGGGAATAATTTCCCAGAGAAGCATCCTAGTATCTCCCTAGCCTTTTCAGTGCAGGTGGGAAAGGCTTCCACCTATCAGAATATGAACACATAAAAACCAAAAGTTATTTATAGCCCGTGAGTATGGTAGTTCAGTGAAGTTTACTTCCAAGTCTTCAAAAGGTGCTCCTCCTATAGTTTGGATTCCTGGTGGGAGCTCTGGCCCCTGACAAGTATTGTTGTGAGCACAAACCTCACATTGTTTGCAGATCATCCAGGTTTTGCTTGTGAGCTGGGGGACATAGAAATGTCAACTCAGAACTGTCTCAAGTGCTGTATGTCCAAATGTATTCCTGCGGAACTGTCTGATAAAAGCTGGGGCTAGAATCTCTGGGATGGCTATTCCAGCCATCAGAACATCTCCACCATCCACCTGGGAGAAAATTTTCTTTTTCAATCTTAAATCACTTACTTTTATGTTGGGAATATGTTGGTTCCCATTCTGTTAGCTAGTCAGCCAAGCAGAAGGACGACATTTAAACCTGGGACTGGATTTTCTTTCCATTTCTTGCAGGCAACTAACCTGGCCTCTCTGTCAGCTCTCTGGTTGCCCTCAGAAACCACAGTGTTTCCCTTCCGATGACCTTGGCAACATATAATCACAGCCTTCTTGGGAGCCCACAGTGCATCCAAAAGTTTAAGAATTTCTTGCCCATACATCATGTCCCTTTTCTTTTTTCTCCTGAGTTAATTAGCCAACATAAGGCCATATGAACAAGAAGGGTAGTGAACCCATATTTTGAGTCTATGTAAATATCCACATAGATTCCTGCTGTCACCTGAGGTGCTCGAATCAAAGCAATAAGTTTTATTTTTCGTGCTGAAGTTCCCTGAGGCAGAGGTTCTGCCTTGACAATGGAGTCCATGCATATCCAGCAAAACATACCTCATCTTTTATAAAACTGCTTCCATCTGTGAAGCAGTTTGTATCAGTGTCCTTGAGAGGTCTGGTCTGCTGGAGAACACTTCACCCATGACCTCAACACATTTGTGATCAGGTTTTTTAGGTCCAAATGGGCAGCAAAGTTGCTGAGTTTAGAGTTCTGATGACCTCAATGCAGATACATGGGTTTTCACATAACATGCCCTGATATTTGATCAATCTTTCATTAGTCAACCAATAATGTCCTTTATATTTTAACAATGTCAAAATTGAATGAGGAACTCTGATAACCAATTCTTGTCCCATGGCCAGTTTATCAGCTTCTAACACCAGAAGAGCTGTGGCTGCAAGGTCCGTAAACAAGGTGACCAGCCTTGGGTTACAGAGTCCAGCTATTTGGACAAATAGGCCACTGGATGGTGCCATGTCTCCAGCATCTGAGTCAAAACTCTCACAGCCACTCCAGACTGATCATGGACATACAGAAAGAAAGACTTTGTGAGGTCAGGGAGCCCTAATCCAGGTGCACTGGTGAGTGCTTGTTGAATGCCCTCAAAGGCCTTTTGCTTAGTTGGCCCCCACATCAGAGGATCTCATTATCCCCCATTTGTGGCTTCTTAAAGGGGTTTTTCCATGACCGAAAAGTTAGGGATTCATATATGGCTGAACCCAGTAGCCCCCAAGAATTATCTAATGTGATGGCAGGTTGAAGGGACTGGAATTGAGCAGATCTCCTTTTTTTTTTTTTTTTTTTGAGGCCCAGTTGTTCTGTTCTGTTGTTAAGTAAGATGGTAACCAAGGTATTTGACCTTTTGTCTTGATAGATATGGGCTTTTAAGTCAGAGTCCAGTGCTGTCCCAAGGATGGTGTATTGAAGTCCTTGGGAGGAACTGTCATTTAGGGAAGGGAGGCATACATAGAGCCTCAGGTGCTTTAAATGCAGGATGTTTTTTGTTATCTCCTAGTGCAGGATCTTGGCTGTTAGGATTCTCCAACTCTTAAATGTAATGTAAATCCTAGCAGAGACTGATGACCTGAGACATTATTTGTATAAAAGGCACCTATGTCAATCTCGCCGTGGGTCATCTGCCAAGGTTGGAGGGCAGCAGTGTGGTCCCATGCGGGTCCCAGTGTGGCAGCCACATTGTTTGTGCCTACCTAGGTGTTTCTCTTTGTTTGCATGGCTTTATCCTCCTGTCAGGTGGGAGCCTGCTCTGATTGTATATAGTGACTGCCCCACTTGTGTTTTTGTTCAGTAAGCCTGGGTGCATGGGGCTCTGTGGCCCTCCCTGTTGGTGGCTCACAACATGTGGCTTGGAGCCAGGGTGGCATGTCCTTTTGGAGTGAGCATCCTATGGCCCACTATTGGCTGTTAACATGAACATATTCCTGGTTCATTTGGGGGATTGCAGCAGCTGAGCCCTCCTGAGGCCCTGGGTCCCGTGCATCAGATGCAGTTGTGTGTGTCTATGGGACCCCTGCCATATTCGACAATCACAGACATCCGAGCAAGTGGGAAGAAACTGAAAGAAGGGGCTGGGGCCCAAACATTCATTCCTTCTCTGTTCAAAACTTAGCATTTGAGCATGGCAGTGGGTACCTGTCTGCCGGGGCCACTGGCGGCTTCCCCTTTTGTCTTGCCATGCTTTTTTTCCTTATAAACATTTGGACCATTGGCTTTGTTCTAGTGAGACGCCCCTTTGAGTGACCTTTAGGTTTGTAAGGAGATCCATCCTCCTCTTTATCTTGCTGGTCTGCCTGTCTTTGAGTCTCTGGGTCTCGACTGATGAAAACAGTGGTGGCCACCTTAATCAGCTTAGGGTACACTTCTCAATAAAGCCCTCTAGGATTGTAATTTTTGGCAAATGGCTTTCTGAGCCTGTCCCACAAAGGCTGCATTGATCACCTGTTGCTTGTGCCTGTGCATTTCTTCACTGACTAACTTGCACTATGGCTGCAATGTTTGTATGGTGCCCCGCCTCTCCCGGGCACCTCTGGGCAGGGAGAGGGGTGGCAGTGGTGGTGGCCTGGACATTTAGCTCTGAGTCAGTTGGGCACATCTCTTTTGATCATTGCTGCCAGTTTCATAGGGCAGAGGGGCCTTAGGCAGATGTGGGGCTGAGAGAAATGTTCAGAGCTATCGAGGGTGCAAGAGGGAGATGCTGGAGCAGCAGGAGGCTTATCTCAGCTCTGTTTGTCTGCAGATGCACTCAGCTTAGGCTAGGGCTCAGGGCTGGCTCTGATTCCTTCTAACTCTTGGGCACAGACAGTGTGTTTTGTTCTCTCTCTCTCTTTTTTTTTATTCTTTTAGACTTTCTATAAGGGCTTCTTGACATCTCTTTATCTTTAGACCTTCTTCTTTGTTGGGGCCCATTCTTGGTCTGGATAATGGGCTGCACCAGATCAGTCATGGCCCAGGGTTTCTCCGTGTAGGAGGGAGTATGATTTTTCCAGCTTATGAGCTCAATGGTGGTGAAAGGCTGGCACACAAAACTGCCTTGTCTCTCTCAGGTGTTTTCCTCTGGTCAATATGGGCAGATCTTTTAGTCCCTTGCAGGGGCATCTGGAGAGTTCTCATCTGAGTTGTGGCTCTAGTCTTGGGACAAATCTCCCACCTTAATCTTGGGAGGTGAAAGAGTCTTTGGTTCTAGGAAGCCTTTGGCTCTGAGGACATCACAGAGGATGGAATAGCTAGTATTGGGGGGCCATCACTTGTTGCCTCTGAGGACAAGGGGGCTAGGGGACAGTCTGTTGTTCCTGTGGTCTTGGCAAACTTGGGTAGAGTGGCACATAAGGTCCTGGGTCCTCTTCTCGCTCAGGGGAAAACTGTTTCCTTTCCTGTCTTTCCTAGTCAGGTTTTCTGTTTAGCTGCTTTCCGCTGGGTCTTAGAGACCACTATGCACCTGGCTAACATCAGCTTGGACTGTCCATCTAGACAGGCTCTCAACCAAGGGGGCTGTTTCTGTACTATTTCTTGCCAGCAATCAATATAAAAGAATTGGTTCAAGGGTTCCAACAACAATCAAATGGACCTCGGAAATGACTCTCTCATCTAAAGATCCTTCTGGTGGCCAGCCCAAATCTTGGGTGAGCCACTGCATTTGTGGAGTGAGTCTCACCCCACAGTTACCAGAAAAACCATCCTAAAGGTTTCTAACACACATTTCAGAAGGCTCAGTTTCCTTAGTGTGCCTCCCATGTTCCACCCTATATCAGTGTCACACAGTTAGAACAAAACACACCTAGGACAAGACTCGCTTTGTCCATCTCCAGCTGCTCCCCTCATAGGGACTTAGGGCCCTCTTAGCCTTGCGTGTCGGTATCAACCCCTGACCTGGAGCTTTCACCTAGACATTGGTTGGTGAAATTCTGCCATAGACTGTATGAGGTGCCTCAGAACCGCAGATCAGGCCTCTGCATTTGGTTTGGCCCTCGGGTTGGGTCAGAACCCTTCCCTTTGTCAGTCTCATTCACACACTTTCACACAGACATGGCCAGAACAAAATTTCTATACCACCCCAATTCCAACAGTTCCAAACCAAACTAAAAGGGCACCACGGTTTCCCCTCTGCTCACTGACCCTGATCAGGGGCTACTCAGGCGACTCCTTGTTTCAGCTCCAACCACTTTGGAGGGTACTTGGGACCCAACGGAGGTTGATCAAGCCTCTCTTCCACCCACTTAGGCCTCAAAGGGGAAGTCAGGTGGGCTGCAAAACCAAATGGACCTGGGTCCTACCTGTTCAGCCGGGCCATGCTCCAAAACCCTAATTCTGATTCCTGCTGCCTTTGGGTTCTGTTGTGCTCCGAGGTGGCAGCTCCAGGGTGCTGGGTGAGTCGATCACCCTTCAGGCCAAGAGTGGCCTGGGTGCACCAAGGGAACCGCTGTTCTCCCACCACCCAGGGAAGCAGGTCCCAGGAGATAAGAGAGGCAGAATAGCCTTCCTTACCTCTTCTGTCCCATCTGAGATGCCAAAAATGTCATAGGGACAAACGAGGCAAGGCACTGAAGACAGCAAGAAACAGTTTTATTTGGCTGCAGCCAGGTTCAGAGGGCACAGCTTTTGCTGTGATCAATCAATCCCCTTAACCCCAAGTTCAGGAAGTTTCAGAGTTTTATACCCAGCGTGTAAGGGGAGGGGCTCAGAAGTTTACAGTCTGCAGAAATTCACATAGAAGCAGCTTTTTCTTTCACTGTTCTGGGCAAGTTAACTCTTTAAGGACAACACCTGAGAAGAGGAGAGCTTCTTCTCCCCTTTCTTTCCTCCCCCTGCCAGCTGTCACCATGGAGCCCAATTGTAACTTATCTTAAAATGTAGACCATCTCTGTGAAGCCCAGCTCAAGGCCAGAGGCCTTGTTTGCACATTTCTTCAAGGTACTATACTGGATATGTTTGTGAAAAACTGGTAAGGGGGAGTCCAGTATCTGGAATGCTGGTATCTTCTCGGCCAGTGGCCAAGTAAATAGGGTGACATGAAAATAGGAAGTTTGTCTACATTGGACTCTTTTGCTGACAGTCTTAAAATCAGCCATGGTGAAGAGGGCTTTTCTGTGGAGAAAGGGGGTGCCACTTCATGATGAGCTGGGCTGAGAGTCCTCTATAGAAGGTGAGGTAGCCTTCCTCCCGGAACACCAGGCAGCTGTCTGGATGAAGGACTTGTACTTGGTGCCCTCCTCCTGGAGCCGAGTTCTAATGACCTGGTGTGGATAAGCAATGCAGGAGGCACATCCCTTAGAAAGAGCAGCAGCTGCCATGAGTCCAAAAAAACTTGTGGAATTTTTCTCAGTTCCACTTGTGGAAGAGGCTAATGGATCTTCTTTCAGATACTTCTTTAAACTTTCATAAATAGCAAAACAAATGATAGTTCCTGAGATTCCAGCATATGAGGCAGTTAGTCCTCTATAGAAGCCATGGATGCCCTCTGTCTGGTAAACATATCCAGTGCACTGGAGTGTGTTCATCTTCTTGGAGCCCCTTATTTTTCCCTCTAGCTGCATCCGAGTTTGAACCATCTACATAGGATTCATTAAGAAATTTGTGACAAAAGCTGCAGAACCAGCTGAGAAAATATGCACAATATTGCTACTAGGCACGAAAATGTCATTAAATTGCTCTTTGGAGTAACATGCAAAGTACACAGCCCTTGATGGTGCCACTCCAACCAAATTTGGACCCAAGCCTCTAAAGAGTGACTTTGGTCCTTCCTTCTCCAAGATCCACTTCAGAACCTGTAAGAGTCCAGGTGTCACCAAGTCGGTCTCACCATTACAGCTCCATTAATGGTCCCCAGATGAACCTGAGGATAATAGACTGTCCAGAGAGCGAGTCTTAAAGACTGTAGCCTGGTCTTAATGACTTCTAGTGGGCAAGTGAAAATAGCACCAACTGTGGTCCTACACCAGCCACTAATTGTTAAGGAGAAGATGCCTGGCATCCCAGCCCATGCGCTCAGGGTAAAACTGCCCCGCGCGATGCATGGGGGCAGGGGCGAGAGGGGGGTGGGGGAAGAGGCCCCGGCCCCTCTCCCCCGCCCCACGCTGATCCCACAGAGGAGGCCGCGTTTGGGGGCCGAGAAGCTGGGTGGCGGGGCACGCGGGCTTGGCCTTAGGCTCACCCGCCAGCGAAGAGGGGAAGCAGCGCGTTCTCCTTCTGCTGGGTGCTGGGTGCCCGTGGCCATGGCCTCCCTGGCTCCGCTGCTCCGCGGCCTGCAGCAGCTGCTGGAGGGATGCGCTAGGTCCTGGTCCTCTCTCCCGCTGTCCTCAGGAGGCCCATGGGGCTCCACGTGCCCGCGGGTTCCATAGTCCTGAAACCCCCGTGGCATCACCTCAGGTGCCTCACCGGCCTCTGCCAAAATACAGGTTTTTTAAAGAAACTTAATGACATATAAGAGAATAAGACAGACAACACAATGAAAATTTGAAGACTATTCTTGATATAAATGAAAACTCAGCAAAGGGGTAGAGATGATGAAAGTGAACTGAACAGAAATCTAGCTGAAGAGCTTAATAAGCACAAGTAATAAAACCATGGAGAGAGAAAAGGAGATCAAGTGTAACATGTAACTGGAAGACAAATCTTTTGAACAGAACCACTCAAAGAGCGATGCCTGGAAAGGAATGGGGGGAAAACAAACAAACAAACAAAAAAACAAACAAAACCCTGCAAGGCTTATGAGAGACCCATAAGTAAAAGATACCATCACAGACATTTCTGAGGATCATTACGGATCATAGAATCATTTGCAAACTTTTGTTCCAATATGATGGCAAACCTAGAAGAAAAGGGAAGATTTATAGACACAACCTACCAAATTTGAATGAAGAAGATAAAGTAAACCTCAGCAGACCAATAACAAGCAACAAGACTGAGCAATAATAAAAAGCTTTCCCCCCCAAAAAAAGTCCAGAAACCGATGAATTACCAGCTGTGTTCAACCAGACCTTTTAGTTTTAATTGTATTGTTTTTTATTTGTTCTTTTTAGTCGTACATAACAGTAGAATGTATTTTGACATATCATACATACATGGAGTACAACTTCCTATTTTTGTGGTTTTACATGATGTGGAGTTACACTAGTTGTGTATTCATTATTGAACAAAACAAAGTTATGTCTGATTCATTCTATTCACTTTGCATTCTCATTCCTCCTCCATTGCTCCCACTCTCCCTTGTCCAATCTAGTAATTCTTAATTCCTCCTTTTTCCACCCAACCCCTTCCTATTGTGAGCCAGCATCCACATATTGGAGAGAATGTTCAGCCTTTGGATTTTGGGAATGGCTTGTTTCACTTAGCATGATAAGCTCCAGTTCCATCCATTTCCAAGCAAATTCCATAATTTTATTCTTTTTTATGGAAGAGTACTATTCCATTGTATATATACCACATTTTAAAATGTATTTATCTATTAAAGGGAACCTAGGGTTGTTCTATAGCTGAGTTATTGTGAATTGAACTGTTATGAACATTGATGTGGCATATTACTATGGTATGCTGATTTTTTATATATGACAATGGAATGCATTACAATTCTTATTATACATAGAGAGCACAATTTTTCATATCTCAGATTATATACAAAGTATATTCATGCCAATTTGTGTCTTCATACCTGTACTTTGGATAATAATGATCATCACATTTTACAATCATTAATAACCCCATGCCACTTCCCTTCCCCTCCAAACCCTCTGCCCTATTTAGAGTTTTCTCCCTCTTCCTATCCCACTATGAATCAGCCTCCTTATATTAAAGGAATATTCAGTGTTTGTTTTTTGGGGATTGGCTAGCTTCACTTAGCATTATCTTCTCTAACTCCATCCATTTACCTGCAAATGCCATGATTTTATTCCATTTTGTTGCTGAGTAATATTCCATTGTGTATATATGCTACATTTTTTTTCATTCATTCATGTAATTGAAGGGCATCTAAGTTGGCTCTACAGTTTAGCTATTGTGGATTGTGCTGCTATAAGCATTCATGTGGCTGTGTCCCTGTAGTATGCTGTTTTTAGGTCCTTTGGGTATAGACGGAGGAAAGGGTTAGCTGGGTCAAAAGGTGGTTACATTCCCAATTTTCCAAGAAACCTCCATCCTGTTTTCCTTATTGGCTGTACCAATTTGCAGTCCCACCAACAGTGTATGAATGTGTACCTTTTCCCCCACATCCTCACCAACACATATTGTTGTTTGTTTTCATAATAGCTGTCATTCTGAATGGAGTGAGATGAAATATTAGAGTGGTTTTGATTTGCATTTCTCTAATTGCTAGAGATGTTGAACATTTTTTCATATATTTGTTGATTGATTGTATATCCTCTGCTGAGAAATGTCTGTTTAGGTTTTTGGCTCATTGATTGATTGGGTTATTTGTTTTTTTAGTGCTTAGCTTTTTGAGTTATTTGTATACCCTAGAGATTAGTGCTCTATCAGATATGTGAGGAGTTTGCTCCCAAGATGTAGGCTGTCTATTCACCACACAGATTGTTTCTTTGCTGAGAAGAAAATTCTTAGTTTGATTCCATCTCATTTATTGATTCTTGATTTTCATTCTTGCACTATATGGGTTTTATTAAGGAAGTTGGGGCCTAATCCCACATGATGGAGATTAGGGTGTACTTTTTCTTCTATTAGCCACAGGGCCTTTGGTTTAATTCCTAGGTCCTTGATCCACTTTGAGTTGAGTTTTGTGCATGGTGAGAGATAGAGGTTTAATTTCATTTTGTTGCATATGGATTGCCAGTTTTCCCAGCACCATTTGTTGAAGAGGTTATCTTTTCTCCAATGCATGTTTTTGGCACCTTTATCTAATATAAGGTGATTGTAATTTTGTGGGTCAGTCTCTGGTCCTCTATTCTGTACCATTGGTCTATCAGTCTATTTTGGTGCCAATACCATGCTGTTTTTGTTACTATTGCTCTGAGTATAGTTTAAGGTCTGGTATAGTGATGCCACCTGCTTCATTCTTCCTGATAAGGACTGCTTTAGCTATTCTGGGTCTCTTATTTTTCCAGATGAATGTCATGGTTGCTTTTTCTATTTCTGTGAGAAATGTCATTGGAATTTTGATTAGAATTTCATTAAATCTGTATATGCTTTTGGAAGTATGATCATTTTGATAATATTAATTCTGCCTATCCAAGAGCAAGGTAGATCTTTCCATCTTCTAAGGTATTCTTTGACTTCTTTCTTTAGGGTTCTGTGATTTTCATTATATAAATCTTTTACCTCTTTTGTTAAGTTGATTCCCAAGTATCTTATTTTTTTTTGAGGCTATTGTAAATGGGGTAGTTTTTCTCATTTCTCTTTCTGAGGATTTGTCACTGATATACAGAAATGCCTTTGATTAATGAGTGTTGATTTTATATCCTGCCACTTTGCTGAATTCATTTACTAGTTATAGATATTGAATCATATCATCAGCAGATAGTACCAATTTGAGTTTTTTCCCCCATGTGTATCCCTTTAATTTCTTTCATCTGTCTGATTGCTCTGGCTAGTGTTTTAAGAACTATGTTAAATAGAAATGGTGAATGAGGGCATCCCTGTCTTGTTCCTGTTTTTGGAATTTCAATTCAACTTCAATATTTCTCCATTTAGAATGATGTTGGCCTGGGTCTTAGCATAGATCGTCTTTATGATGTCGAGATATGTTCCTGTCATCCTTCGTTTTTCTAGTGTTTTGAACATGAAGGGATGCTGTATTTTGTCAAATGCTTTTTCTACATCTATTGAGATGATCATGTGATTCCTATCTTTAAGTCTATCTATGTGATGAACTACATTTATTGATTTCTGTATGTTGAACCAACCTTGCATTTCTGGGATGAATCCCACTTGATTGTGGTGTACGATCTTTTTGATGTTTTTGTATTCAAATTTCCAGAATTTTATTGAAAATTTTTGTATCTGTGTTCACTAGAGATATTGGTCTAAAGTTTTCTTTTTTTGGATGTGTCCGTCTGGTTTTGGAATCAGAGTGATATTGGCCTCATAGAATAAGTTGGAAGTGCTGCATCCTTTTTCTATTTCCTGAAATAAATTGAAGAGTATTCGTACTAGTTCTTCTTTAAAGGTCTTGTGGAACTTGGCTATGTATACATCCAGTCCTCAGCTTTTCTTGGTTGGTAGACTTTTGTTGACGTCTTCTATTTTGTCTTTTGAAATTGATCTGTTTAAATTGTGTATATCATCCTGATTCAATTTGCGTAAATTATATGACTAGAAATTTGTCAATGCCTTTGATATTTTCTATTTTATTGGATTTTAAGTTTTCAAAATAATTTCTAATTATGTTCTGTATTTCTGTACTGTCTGTTGTGATATTTCCTTTTTCATCACATAATGTTAGTGATTTGAGTTTTCTCTCTCCATCTCTTCATTAGCTTTCTAAGGATCTATCAATTTTATTTATTTTCTCATAGAACAAAACTTTTTGTTCTGTCATTTTTTGTTTCTTTTGTTTCAATTTCATTGATTTCAGCTCTAATTTTAATTATTTCCTGTCTTGTACTGCTTTTAGTGTTGATTTTTTCTTCTTTTTCTAGGGTTTTGAGATGTAATGTTAAGTCATTTATTTGTTGACTTTTTCTTTTTTTAAGGAAAGAACTTCATGCAAGGAACTTTCCTCTTAGAGCTGTTTCCATAGTGTTCCACAGATTATGATATGTTGTATCTGTGTTCTCATTCACTTCTAAAATTTTAAAAATCTTTTCCTTGTTGTCTTCTGTAACCCATTGTTCATTCATTAACATATTATTTATTCTGCAGGTGTTGGAGTGGATTTTATTTATTATTTTATCATTGATTTCTAATTTTATTTCATCTAATCTGATAGAATTCAGGGTAGTATCTCTACATTTTTATATTTGCTAAGAGTTGCTTTGTGGTATGATATATGGTCTATTTTAGAGAAGGATCCATGTGCTTCTGAGAAGAAAGTTTATTTTCTCCTAGAAGGATGAAATATTCTATATATGTCAGTTAAGTTTAAGTTATTGATTGTATTATTGAGTTCTATAGTTTATTTGTTCAGCTTTTTTTGGGAAAATCTATGTAGTGATGAAAGAGATGTGTTAAAGTTACACAATATTATCCTGTTGTGGTCTATTTGACTTTTGAAGTTTAGAAGAGTTTGTTTGATGAACATAGATGCTCCATTGTTTGGGGCATATATATTTATACTTATTAAGTCTTGTTTCTGTATGGTTCCCTTGAGCAGTATGTAGTGTCCTTCTTTATCCTTTTTAATTGACTTTAGTTTCAAGTCTGCTTTCTTTGAGATGAGGCTGGAAACCCCTGCTTGCTTCCACAGTCCATGTGAGTGGTATGATTTCTCCCAACTCTTCACCTTTAGTCTGTGGATGTCTTTTTCTATGAGATGAGTCTCTTGGAGGCAGCATATTTTGGGGTCTTTTTTATATCCAATCTGCTAGTCTATGTCTTTTGATTTGTGAGTTTAGTCTATTAACATTTAGGGTTATTATTGAGACATGATTCGTATTCCCAGTCATTTTTGTTTATTTTTCGTATTTAACATAACTTTTTTCTCCTCTCAGTAGATTTTTCTATAGTGTAATACCTCCTTCTGATGATTTTCATCATTGTTTTTATTTCCTCTTCATGGAATATTTTGCTGAGGATGTTCTGTAGTGCAGGCTTTCTAGTTGTAAATTATTTTAACTTTTGTTTATCATGGAAAGTTTTTATTTCATCATCAAATATAAAGCTTAGTTTTGCTGGATATAAGATTCTTGATTGGCATCCATTTTCTTTCAGAGCTTGGTATATGTTGTTTTACAATCTCCTGGTTTTGAGGGTTTGTGTTGATAAAATCTGCTGAGATACAAATTAGTCTTTCCTGATATGCAATCTATTTTCTCTCTCTTGCAGCTTTTAAGGTTCTATCATTATTCTGTATGCTAAGCATTTTCATTATAATGTGCCTTGGTATATATCTGTTGTAATTTTGTACATTTGGTATCCTGTAAGCCTCTTGTATTTGATTTTCCAATTCATTCTTCATGCATGGGAAATTTTCTGATATTATCTCATTGAAGAGATTGTGAATTCCTTTGATTTGAAACTTTGTACTTTCCTCTATCCCAATAACTCTTATATTTGGTCTTTCAATGCTGTCCCATAATTCTTGGATGTTATGTTCATGGTTTCTAACTGTTTTCACTGTGTGATCAACTGTATTTTCCAGGTTTTATACTTTGTTTTCATCATCTGATGTTATTTCTTCCAAGTGATCTAGTCTATTGCGTTATGCTTTCTATTGAGTTTTTATTTGATTTACCATATCCTTTATTTGAAGGATTTCTGACTGTTTTTCTTTCAGAGTCTCTCTCTCTCTCTCTCTCTCTCTCTCTCTCTCTCTCTCTCTCTCCTCTCTCTCTCTCTGTAATCTTTTGTTACCTGTATTTTCTCTCTTATCTCATTGTTGGAGTGATCAATTTTTGCCTGTATTTGCTCATTTAGGTCATTCTTTAGTTCACAGATCATTTTAATTATGAACCTTCTGAATTCCTTCTATGACATTTCATCAACTTTGCTGTATGTGGGTTCTGTTATTATAGTTTCCTGGTTTGTTTGGGACAGTTTCCTCCCTTCTTTTTTCATGTTGTCTATGTGTCTTCCTTTCTTGCAGTGTGGATCTGAGGTATTACAGTTTCTTCTCCATATTCTTGTAGTACCCATGCAGATTGTCTCTATGTCACTTTGATGTTGGTCTTCCAGACCCTGCTGGTTTCCCTCAATGAACGCTACTGCATTCTGAATCTGGTTCCTGTGCAAGTTGGTGTAGGTGGTTTTGGGTCACTGGGTTTGACCTCCTTCAGTGGTCTGCCCATTGGAAGGGGCAGTCCTTCACCAGAGCCTAAACTCTAGTAGGTGTCTGCCCTGCCAGGGGAGGGGTGAACTGAGCCTGCTAAGCACCTGGGACCCACACACCTGGTATTGGTTGATCTAGTCCACAGGACTTGACCTCCCTCGGTAGTCTCTGGTATGCTGATTTTAAGTTCTTTGGGTATATGTCAAGAAGTGAGATAACTGGGTCAAATGGTGGTTCCAATCCAAGATTTCTGAGGAATCTCCATACTGCTTTGCAGAGTGGTTGCACCAATTTGCAATGTATGAGTGTACATTTGTCCCCATATCTTCTTCAACATTTATTGTTCATTGTATTCTTGATAATTGCCATTCTAACTAGAGAAAGAAGAAATCTCAGTGTAGTTTTATTTCGCATTTTTCTAATTGCTAGAGACGTTGAACATTTTTTGACCATTCATATTTCTTCTGTTCAGTGTCCGTTCAATTCTGTAGCACATTTATTGATTGGGTTATTTGGATTTTTGGTGTTAAATTTTTTGAGTTCTCTATATATCTAGAAGATTAAAATTTTATCTGAGGTAAAGGTGACAAAGATGGTCTCCCATTCTGTATGCTCTCCCTTCATGTTATTAATGATTTGCTTTGCTGTAAAGAAATTTTTAGTTTGATACAATCCCATTTGTTGATTCTTGATTTTAATTCTTATGCTTTGTGAGCCTTTCAAGGGATTTGGTTCCTAAGCCAACATGATTCAGATTTGGGCCTACTTTTTCTCTCATAGGAGCAGGATCTCTGGTCTAATGCATAGATCCTTGATCCACTTTGAGTTGAGTTTTGTGCTGGGTGAGAGGTAAGAGTTTATTTTCATTTTGCTACAATGATTTTCAGTTTTTTCAGCAACAATTCTTGAAGAGGCTATCTTTTCTTGAATGTATTTTTATGGTGCCTTTGTACAATATGAGATAACTGTATTTATATGGATTTGCCTCTGGTAAGCCAGACTTTTTTAGAAAGAAGTGGTGCCAATATCTCTTGAATAATTTTATAAAACCAAAAGGGGAACACTCTCCAGTTTATTCCATAAAACCAATATCACCCTGATACTAAAACCAGGTAAAGACACATCAAAGAAAGAAAATTTCAGACCAATAATCTTGATGAATAAGAATTCAAAAACCCTCATTGAAATATTAGTAATTATTCTTTAAAACACAGTTAAGAGAATTGAACATGATGATTCTATGGATTTCATCTCAGAGATTTAAGAATAATTCAACAAATACAAAACAATAAATGTAATTCAACACATAAGAAATAAGAACAAAAATCATATGATTATCAGTTTAGATGCATGAAAAATATTTGAAAAAATAAAGCACCAATTCATTTTAAAAACAGTGAAGAAAATAAAGATAGAAGAAACTTACCTAAACATCATACATGTATACATAACAAAGCAAAAACCAACATCATATGGAATGGGGAAAAATTAGAAGCATTTTTTTCTAAAACCAGGATCAAGACAAGGATGTCAAATCTCACCATTCCTGTTCAATATAATGCTTGAAATTTTAGCTGGAGCAATTAGAGAAGAAAAAAATTAAAAATTTCTTATATTTTTCCTCATAGGAAATCTAAACAAAAAGTGTAATACTAGTGAATCATAATAAGAGATTTAAAATTATACTACAGAGCTATGGCAAGAAAACTAGCATGGTACTGCAATAAGAAGTGGACAAGTGGACCAATAGAATAAAATAAAAGACAGAAAAAATCCTACACAGATTATGATCATGTGACCTTAATAAAGGTGCCAATAACATACATTGGGAAAAAAGAGAATTTTAAAAAATGATGCTAGGAAAATTGGATATCCACATGTAGAAGACTAAAACTATATCCTTATCTCTAGTCCTGTACTAAAGTCAACTGAAAGTGCATTAATGCTCTAGGATTTAGACCCCAAACTTTGAACTCCTAGGAGAAAACACAGAAGCATCACTCCAACATATAACCATAGGGGAAAATTTTCTTAATAAAGCCCCTAAATGTCAAGAAATAAAACAAAAAATTAATAAATGGAATTGCATCAAACTAAAAAGCTTCTGCATAGAAAAGGAAACAACTAAGAGTATGAAGAGAGAGCCTACAATATGGGACAAAACTGTTGCTATTATTTTTCTGAATAATTAATATCCAGAATACACAAAGAACACACACAGGAAAACTGATTTAACACCAAAATAACAATAACTTATTAAAAATGGGAAAATAAACTGAATAGACATTTTTAAAAGAAAAAGATCAAATGGCCAACAAGTATATGAAAAAGTGTTTGATATCTTTAGCTAACAGTGAAATTCATTAAGCTTTTATTTCACTTTAGGTACAATGGACTCATAAAGAATACACGTAATAGTAATGGCTTACCAGAACTTTTGGGAAAATGTACAGATATACACTATTGGAAAGACTGAAAATTAGTACATACACTGTGGAAATCAGTATGAAGTTTCCTCAAAAGACTAGGAATGAAACCACAATATGATCTAATTCTACTACTCCTCATAAAATTTCCAAAATAAATAAGGTCAGAATACTACAGCAATATGTGCATACCCATGTTCATAGCAGCACAAATTTAAAAAGCCAAGTTATGGAACCAGTTTATGTGTCCATCAATTGATGGATGAATAAAAAAAGTGTGGGATATGTACACAATAGATTTTATTTTTTTCTTTATAACGAAGAACAAAATTATGTCATTTGCAGAGAAATGGATTGAACTGGAGAGCATTATGTTGAGCAAAATAAGTCAGATATAATGGATCATAAATTCTCTCTTGTATGTGGAAACTAGACAGAAAAAAGTAGGAAAAAGTAACATCATGAAAATAGAATGAAGAACCAATATCATGGAACATGGAGATCAAGGAAAAGGAGAAGGGAAGAGGAATGGAGGGTGGAGGATGTAATTGAACAAATTATATTGTGTGCCTATATATATGTCACAATAAATTACACTATTATTTGAAATTATAAAAAGACTATATTACAACAATAAGTGAACAAATATTTGTTACAGAAATATAAAAATGGCAAAATGCATAAAACCCATATGTAATGAAATGGTAGTTGAAAACTTACCAAATGTTATGAGAGATATGGACATCCAGGTTCAGGAAGCTCAAAGAACTCCAATTATATTCAGCAAAAAAATAAATTCTTCTCTAAGGCATATTATAATCAGGTTATTCAAAGTATAAGAGAAAAAAAAAAAGGAATTCAGAATACAGCACATATAAGGGAATCCCCATTAGACTAATAGCAGATTTCTCAGAAGAGACCTTACATAGCAGAAAAGAATGACATGATATATTGAAAATCCTCAAAGACAAAACATTACTTAACAAGAAAACTATACACAGCAAAGCTTTCCTTCAGAAATGAAGGACAAATAAGGACTTTGCAGCACAAGCAAAAGCTGAGAGATCTACTAATCACCACACTAGCCTTAATTACATATAAGAGGTTGTGAGGGGAATGGGAAAAAAACAAGGAGAGAAATGAATTACAGTAGATGGGGTAGAGAGAGAAGATGGGAAGGGAGGGGAGGGGGATAGTAGATGATAGGAAAGGTAGCAGAATACAACAGTTACTAATATGGCATTATGTAAAAATGTGGATGTGTAACCGTTGTGATTCTGCAATCTGTATACGGGGTAAAAATGGGAGTTCATAACCCACTTGAATCTAATGTATGAAATATGATACATCAAGAGCTTTGTAATGTTTTGAACAACCAATAAAAAAAGAGACAAAGGATAATAACCATCATCATGAGCATGCAAAAGTGTAATTTAGAAGAGCAGAAACTCAAAAGAGAAACAGAAAAATCAGGCAATATCTATATAGAAAACCACCAAATCACAAAATAGAACAATAAGAGAGAAAGAAAGAACACAGGATTAGAAAAAACACAACAACCAGAAAAAAGTCAACAAAATCACAAAAGTTCTTACTTGTCAGTAACAATCTTGAAAATGAATGGATTAACATCTTCAATTAAAATATTTAAACTACCTGTATTAAATGTAAATTGATAAAAAATTACCTCATGATTCATTAGCTACAATTAACTCACCTCGACACTGAAGACATGCACAGACTGAAAGTGAAGTGATGAAAAATTATATTCTATGCTAATAGAAACCAAAAGTGAGCTTACATGTGTCAGAAAAAGTAGTCAAAAATTGTAAAAAGAGACAAAGGACAAGTGGCTATATAGTGGTACAGCTGTCAATTCCATAAGCAAAAATAACAATTGTAAATATATATGCATTGAATGACAGAGCACCCAATTATATAAAACTAACATTACTAAATCTAGAAGGAAGGGTAGACATCAATACAGAAGGATTTGGGGATTCCAGTACCCCAGTTTCACAAATAGATCTTCCAGATAAAAAGATCAATGTAGAGACTTAGGAATTATACTATATTAAAGGCCAAAATGGACCTAACAGAATCTATAGAACATTTAATAAAAAATGCAGAATATGTGTTCTTCTCATAAGTGCATGGAAAATTCTTCAGGATAGACTCTCTGTTAGGACACAAAGAATATTTTAGCTGATTTTAAAAAAATGTTATAATGTATCTTCTCTGACCCCCATAGAATAAAATTACAAATCAATAACAAACATGTATTGAAATACCACACTGTACCCCAAAAATATGTACAATCACAACTCAACATTTAAAATGTTTTTCAAAATTAAACAGAAAAAATTTAGAAATTGTATAAATACATGAAAATTAAACAACATACCTATGAATAACAAATGGATCAATAAAAGAATCATTATAGACCCTTAAAGAATCTATTTACTCCTACCCCCTAAAAATAGATGATCTCTGATACCCAACCTGACAATGCAACTCGAGGAAGTGGAAAAGCAAGAGCTCATGTGAAAGTAACTGGTTCAGCACCAGCCCACACAGCATCAAAGAATTTATGGAAGCAGCTTGGATTGTGCATTATAAATGCACAGGGTGCTTAAAAATTTCCCCTGTTAAATTTGTTTCTAAAAGTTTGTGCCCATTTCTTGTTCTTATATCATCACAGAATAAACCTCAGGAGAAAACAATCAATTGCTTCTTTAGGTATTTCCTGATATAATGGTCAGGTACGTGTGCTCCTATGGTATAGATATTCTTAATTGGTCTGTTTAACTTCCCCACAGCCTAAAGGGCCTTGGCCTTAGCTCATATTCAGACTTCAATTTTGTTGATCTTATTGCCATGGCCTGGGCCATTTTCCAGAAATATAAGAGAATATAAAGTTATCTAGACTTCAGGAGAAGTTATAATGTCTGGTGGTCCCAGTTGAACAAACTGATTCATCTAACCATGGCTCACCATGGAATCTGGTCTTTTCTGTTAGGAGGCTCATGACCAAGAACTTGCAATGTCCTGAAGGGAAGTCATAGCCTCCCATATTTCAACCCACAGGTATGTATTGGAGGACGTAAACTCATCTCAGACAGGACACTGTTTCCTTACAAGTGTAAAGATACATTGAAGTAACACTTAATTTTTACATACAAGTTCTTTGCCTATGTCCATATTAAAAGCCAAATTCAACACACATACAAACAAATTCTAAAATACTGAAATAGTGTTTGTGGGGCTTTTTTGTTTATTTGTTTTGTTTGTCTGTTTTTGAGAACACATTTAATCTCTTTGATGGTCTTTTGTGGCAATATGTTGATCAATCTGAGATCTTCTCAAATAATTTACATACTCCAAATGTGATATATATATTCATGTATATATATGTATATATATGCATGCATATATACCAATCATTTGGAGTAATTAGAGTGTATTATATATATATTTATTTATATATAAATGTTATACTTGTAATAACCTCAGTTTGATCTTTCTTCAGAACCCAATATTGAGTTACATCCATAAGGTAGAAGAATATGATACCATGGGTTCCTTTCCCCCAGCACACCAATTAAACAATACCTTATGGGAAAATTTCTTTTCTGAAAAATCTAGAAACTAATTGAGAAGGTTCTGCTCCTTAAGCAACTGTGAAACCAGACATATCAAAGTTAGGAGGTAAATTAGCAACACCTTCTCTCCAGTATCCCAACCTCTGGCACAGTACCATATGATTAAGAGGAAACTTTCTTGGTCTTAGATTTTCCAAGGACAGAAAAGTTGGGGCTTAGTGATAGAGCACTTTCCTAGCATGGATGAGACACGGAGTTCAATCCCTGGCACCACATAAAAATTAAAACAACTGACTCAACATGGCAGCAGGTGGGAAGGCAGCACTTTCAGTACCTCCTCAGCCATGTGGACAGAGAGACACATCAGAACGTTCGGATTCTACCTGCTGAGAAGCTCCCAGCAAAATTCCACTGAAGTGAGACCTAGGTGGGGAATTTGGGATTATTGGAGGTGACAGCTTGCCCCGGACGGGTGAATCTCGGCCACCCTGCGCGGTCTGGGCCGCTGCTACCTGGCGACTGGCACAGAAGGAGGCGTTTCAGCACTGCTGGATACCGTGTGCGGCTTAGAGACCCTTTGAAGAAGTTGCTAACCAATCCTTCATGAAACAGTGGACCAGAACTGAAAGTGAGTGTGGGACAGACCAGAGACAGGCCAGACCCACCCCTTCCATCGGACACTCGGGCAGGGAGTCTGGGGCCCACTATAGCAGAGAGCTGACATCACCAGAGTTTGGCAGATGGGATCCCTTCCCAGTGGAATCACTTCAACAGGTGTGTGACTCCCATCCCCACCAGATGCATACAGCTGGGAAACCTCAAAAATCTCACCCCAGAGCTCCGTGGGCATGACTGTAGGGGCTGAGGGCCAAGGGAAGCAGAGGGGACTCCTGACCACCAACTCCCTCTACCACCAGCAGTGATACCCAAGGCCTTAGACGCCAGTTCCCAGGGGTGTGGCCACCGAAGGGGTCCAGACAAATTAAACTGAAGGTTCCTAGATCACCCGCTCTACAACTTTGGGGTCTGGATGAATGACAGAGATAGTGCTCAGTCATTTGGGAAATAGGGCACTCAGGGGGGTTGCAAGTGTAACTAGATCTGTGGAGATCGCCTCTGGGGAGTGGGACCTGGCTGGCTGGCAGGAAGAAGTGGGGAGGGGCCGAGAAGATAAATGGCTCTGGACTAACAGGATTGGAGAGAAGCCCAGTAGGGGAAGAGGAGCCGCCTTAAAGGGATTGCTGCCAGCACATAGAGGGTAGAAGCTCGGCTCCGAGGGCACAGCTCCACCTACTGGAAGAGAAGAAAATAGAACTCTAAGACTTCATTTATCATTTTTTTTTCTTTTCCCTTTTCAATTTTTATTGTTATTTCCATTCTCCTTTATTCTACCTATTTTTCTCTCCCTCTTTCTCTTTAAGGACTCCTCCTTCCCCTTCCCCCTAACTTTCATCCCAAGCATTATGACTTTCATTACGTGTAATTTTCTAAATGCAGATAGGCGAATGTTCTGAGGCTATCTATAGGGCTCCTAAGTACCTAGCTATTACCAAATACCCTGATCCATTCACCTGTTAATATCCCCCTTCAGTACAGCAATCTTCCAAAGTAGCCAAGACATACTAACCTTCATACCATCATAGCACCCAACCTAAACATAAAGTCCTAAGACCAAATAACAGATCACTATATGCCTACAGAATCTGTAAGCCTTTTATGAATTGAATGAAGCAGCTTTAAATTACAATAAAGCCCAACATCTCTAGACATAGTCTCCCACCACAAAGGAGAGACCACAGAGATATACAAAGCCAAAACAAATTTATAGGAGAAAACAGAAACATAGCAGTTAAACAGAGTTGGAAAGTAACGTGAACACCATGAAAAAACAAGGGAAAAAGGGATTACAAACAATGCAGGACAATTTAACTTTACAGGAGAAACTAGAAGCATCAGAAAAATGGACATAGAAAGAACTCAAGGCATACCTGACTCAGATGGAATGGAATCTTAAAGAAGTCATTAGACAGCAAGTCCAAACAATGAAAGAATACTTTGAAAATGAATTACATAAGCAGATTCAAGAAGCAAAAACTGAACTCTATCAGGAGATAGAGATTTAAAAAAAAAATCAAACAGTAATGCTATAAATGCAGGAAACCATAAACCAAATCAAAAACTCAAATGAGAATATTACAAATAGACTAGATCAAATAGAAGTCAGAACATCAGATAATGAAGACAAAGTTTATCAACTCGAAAAGAGTATAGTCAATGCAGAAAGGCTGGTAAGAAACTACCAGCAAAACATCCAAGAGAGATGGGATGTCATAAAAAATCCAAACTTAAGAGTCATTGGGGTAGAGAAAGGTATAGAGGTACAAATCAAAGGAATGAGCAATCTGTTGAATGAAATAATTTTAGAAAACTTTCCAGACATGAAAGATGGAATGGATTGCCAAATCCTGGAAGCCTACAGGACCCCAAACATACAAAACCATAATAGACCAACTGCAAGACACATTATTATGAAGATATCCAACATACAGAACAAGGAAAGAATATTAAAAGCTACAAGAGAAAGGAGGCAGATTACATTCAGGGATAAACCAATTAGGTTAATGGCTGATTTTTCATCACAGATGTTGAAAGCAAGAAGATCCTGGAACAACATATTTCAAATGCTGAAAACTAATGGATTCCAACCAAGAATATTGTATCCAGCAAAATTAAGCTTCAGGTTTGACAATGAAATTAAAATATTTCATGATGAACAAAAGTTGATAGAATTCGCCGCCAGAAAACCAGCACTGCAAAGCATTTTGAGCAAAACACTACAAGAAGAGGAAATGAAAAACAGCACCCAAAACCAACAGTGGGAGGTATCTTAGTAAAGGGGGGGATAACCAAAGAGGAAAAACAAGCCAAATTAAAATAAATAAATAAATAAATAAATAAATAAATAAATAAATATGACTGGAAGTACAAACCATATATCAATAGTAACCCTAAACATTAATGGCTTAAACTCACCAATCAAGTGACATAGGGTAGTAACTTGGATTAAAAAAACAGATCCAACAATATGCTGCCTTCAGGAGACTCATATTATAGGAAAAGATATACACAGGCTGAAGGTGAAAGGTTGGGAAAAATCATACCACTCACATGGTCCTTGGAAGCAAGCAGGAGTGGCCATACTCATATCAAATAAAATCAGCTTCAAACCTACGTTAATCAAAAGGGATAAAGAAGGACACTATATACTGTTAAAAGGAACCATTCACCAATAAGACATAACAATTATCAATATGTATGCACCAAATAATGGTGCTGCAACATTCATAAAACAAACATTCCTCAAGTTCAAGAATCAAATAGACCACAACACAATAATTATGGGTGACTTCAACACATCGCTCTCTCCATTGGACAGATCCTCCTAACAAAAGTTGAATAAAGAAACTATAGAACTCAATAACACAATCAATAACATAGACTTAACCAACATATATAGAATATATCAACCATCATCAAGTGGATATATGTTCTTCTCAGCAGCACGTGGATCCTTCTCAAAAATAGACCATATATTATGCCATAGGGCAACCCTCAGTAAATATAAAGATGTGGAGATAATAGCATGCATCTTATCTGATCATAATGGAATGAAACTGGAAATCAATGATAAAAGAAGGAAGGAAAAATCCTGCATCACCTGGAAAATTAACAATATGTTACTGAACGATCAATGGGTTACAGAAGACATAAAAGAAGAAATCAAAAAATTCTTAGAGATAAATGAAAATACAGACACAACATATCAGAATCTATGGGACACAACGAAAGCAGTTTTAAGAGGGAAATTCATTGCCTGGTGGTCATTCTTCAAAAAAAGAAAAAAAAACAACAAATAAATGAGCTCACACTTCATCTCAAAACCCTAGAAAAGGAAGAGCAAAAGAACAGCAAATGTAGCAGAAGGCAAGAAATAACTAAAATCAGAGCAGAAATCAATGAAATTGAAACAAAAGAAACCATTGAAAAAATTGACAAAACTAAAAGTTGGTTCTAGATACCCTTCAATAGATGAATGGACAAAAAAATGTGGCATTTATACACAATGGAGTATTACTCTGCACTGAAAAATGACAAAATCATGGAATTTGCAGGGAAATGGATGGCATTAGAGCAGATTATGCTAAGTGAAGCTAGCCAATCCCTAAAAAAACAAATGCCAAATGTCTTCTTTGATATAAGGAGAGCAACTAAGAACAGAGCAGGGAGGAAAAGCATGAGAAGAAGATTAACATTAAACAGGGATGAGAGGTGGGAGGGAAAGGGAGAGAGAAGGGAAATTGCATGGAAATGGAAGGAGACCCTCATCGTTATACAAAATTACATATAAGAGGAAGTGAGAAGAAAGGGGAAAAAACAAGGGAGAGAAATGAATTACAGTAGATGGGGTGGAGAGAGAAGATGGGAGGGGAGGGGAGGGGAGAGGGGATAGTAGAGGATAGGAAAGGCAGCAGAATACAACAGACACTAGTATGGAAATATGTAAAACAGTGGATGTGTAACCAATGTGATTCTGCAATCTGTATCCGGGGAAAAAATGGGAGTTCATAATCCACTTGAATCTAATGTATGAAATATGATATGTCAAGAGCTATGTAATGTTTTGAACAACTAATAAAAGGGAAAAAATTAAAACAACTAAAATAAAGTTATTGTGTCCATCTACAACTAAAAAAATATTTAAATCCCCAGATAGTTTTTCAGATACTTTATCAGATAAAAACTTCAAAGAAATGTGTTAAAATGTGCTCAAATAACATGCTTAAGAAATAAAAGTAAGATAATGACTCATGAAATGTCTTGTGAAGATGTAGGTATTCCAAAATATAGCCATATGGAATTTGGGAGTTGAAATGGAAAATAACTGTATAAGTTGTATAAATTGATTAAGGTTCAGAGTAGCAGATTTGAATTGGCAGAAAGAAGAATTGATGTATGTGAACATAGAACAATTCAGGTTATGAAACAGGAAGAGTGGGAAAAAAGAATGAAAGAAATATTAATAGAGCAGATAAAAGAGATACAGGATGTGGGGACAAGTGCGTGGAGTACTGCATACATGGCATACGTTAAGGGCATGTGTCAGGCCACACTCCCCTTGTGCTAGGCATGTGAATGGCAGGCTGCTTACCCCATAGGTACAGCCCTGGACATGAGGCTATGAGTTGCAGTCCTTGCATTTACTCCATGGCCCACTCCTTGATTAGTCGCTGCAAGGATGGTTAGCAGAAATTACATTGGTCACTGCCTGTATTCTGCTTGGCTACTACCTGAGTATATACACATTGTAACTGTGCAATAAAATCAGACCTGCTTCCTGCTTGGTCTGTGGAGGTCTTGATTACTGATTCTGCAGCCATACTCTCCTGTTCTGTGGACCTCCTTGCTCGACGAGAGAAAGCCCCTGCAGCTGCTGCCTGAACAGGGTCCTGAATAAGCTTATAAGTCAGGATGTGTCCCCTTACAGAGCAGTGAGGAAGGGGAAATAGGGAACCTATTGAATTCCACCAGAGACTCGCAGCTGCAAGTGCTGCACACTCTCTTAGATACTAGAGCTTTAACCCTGAATAAGAGAGAAGCCAGAATTTCTGGGATATAAACACTAACCCATGGATCAATTCTGTTAATGTTTTTGATCCTAGGATATGGGACAAGATAATGGCAAATGTGCAACAAGCTGAAGTGAGACAGGGATATACTTTACCACTACAATTTTTTTCTATTATGACAGCCATTTAGCAAAGTTTAGGGGGCCCTGCAACAGACCCTTGTTATATAATGATGGCCCTGAGGAAAGATGAGGCTGTGAAAGACAAGCAAGAGAGAAAAAGCAGGGGTGAGACTCTACTTCAAAGCAAGCAACCACAACAGGTGCAGGAGGGAGAGAGGCAGGAAATGGTACCTCTAGCCTTCATGGTGCAGTAAGAGGTGACCACAAATGGTGCAAGAATACCTTCTACTGACAGGCAATGATTATACCCTTTTCTGAGTCAATGGCAACTGCCTCTTTATGAGCAACACCAAAGCCAGCAAGGGACTATGACAGCTTAGAAATGACTGGGCCACCAGACAGGTCCAAGCCATAGTCTCCCAGAAACCCATTCCAGGAGGCCAGAGATCCTTTTGAAGATCTATGTAGGATAAAATATGAGATTCAGGGTAAGGGAGTACAAGCCTTCCTAGTTAACACCGCTTCCACAGCACAGCACCCTGCAACTTGGTATCCATACGCATTGGGTACCCTAAAGGAGTTAAAGAAGGCAATAAAAGAGGATGGGCCCTGGGGGCTGTTTGCAAAGCAAATGCTTGAAGCACTCAGTCTTGAACTTAATTTCCCTCAAGACTGGAAAGACCTATCCAGAGCAGCTCTTGAGCCTGCAACATTCTTGAACCAGAAGGCATTCTTCTATGATTAATGAGAACAGCAGGGGGATTGCAGCCACACCACAAATGTTAACCTCCCAGCTGAATGCTTGCAAGGAGAGGGGATCTACAGTTCCCTTGTGGTACAGGCTATATGCCCACCAAAATATTTTGACCAGCTGCAGCCCTGTGCTCTGAGAGCCTGGAGGAAGTTACCAGCTGGGGAAGGGACAGTTTCTATACAGGGTTTAAGGAAGAAAGCCACTGAGAAGGTGCCACAGTTTATTGAGAGAGTAAACAAGGTGGTAGAAAGAAAGGTGTCACATGAAGGAGCAAGAGTGGCCCTAGCCAAGAAATTGATCAGAGACGGATTAAATAAGGAACATAGAGCAGCAGTGGCACCAGCACAAATGCCACACTGAATGACTAGATTTGGCCACCCAGGATATAGGGACACAAGGAGCTCAAGCCTCTCTACTGGCCTCAGCCATGACAGTTGCATAAAAGCATGACTAAAGAGATTTGAAAACAACTAGTCAGAGACTGCAAAAAAAAGTGCACCCCTTTTCCCATTGACCCTTTACAACCTGCTGGAGTGAATTCCCAAGAGTTAAAAACTAGTGCTTATGGCAAATGGATGTCACTCTTTATGCACTTTTTGAAAAAAAAATATATTCATGTAATTATTGATATCTATTCAGGCTGTGTAATGGCACAGTCTCCATAGGAAAAACCACCAAAAAAGTCATCTCCCATCTACTGAAGTGTCTTGGAAGTGTGGATGTTCCCATGTCTATTAAAACTGACAATGGGCCAGCCTATATTAACAGGACATTTGAAGCAGTTTGCAATCATTGGCTTGTACACCACTTACCTGGGATCCCCAATAACCTTCAGGCTCAAGGCATCATTGAAAGAACACACAAGAAATTTAAAAACCATACTACAAAATATAGGGGGAGGGGACTATATCAATTCCCCTCATGATTTCTTGAACAAAACCTTATTTGCTTTAAATTTTCTTTCTTTTTTTTTGTAGAAATTTAGCAGCACATAAGCATTGGGCCCTCCTCAATGCTTGGTAATGAGACCTACCATCAGGACAGTCCTCTCTGTTTTGCTCTTGCCCATGAAACTATTGTAGATAACTATAACAAGTCATATGTTGGGCTGTTTCTCACTGACGTTAGAGTTCTAGTTAATGCTACCTATAGCCAGAGACTACCCTTGGAAAATTCAAGAAACCCTTGCTGCCAACATGCCCAACAATGCTTTTTGGAAAGGCCCCCTTGGATAATGATAGCATCCCATGGAATCAATGTGTCACTGCCACACCTTATCTCCTTGATAAGAGGAATTTCTCCAGGGAAGAACACCTATTGCACCTGGGCAGGTGCAGCTCCCAGGAATGTAACTGATGTGCCCCAAAATCATATGGCTGCTGCAGTACCTGCTACACTGGACAAGCTGTTACTAAATGTTAGGCAGGGAATCAGATGATGTGAGGAATATCATGCTAATATTGCTAGGAGTTGGCTGGATGAATGAGTCTATATTGAGTTCAGACCCTGACCATGGATTTGCCTTTATGCCAAATTATACCCATACTCACTATGCACATGCTTGGGTTATGCCACCCTTTGCCATGCTGATAATCAATGATACCGAAGGCATAAATGTCACTCATACAGAGATCCCTTGTGCAGTCAACACATACTGCTGGCTCACAAATTGTCTAATCCCTGATATGAAAGCTAAACATATATTTATCCTCAGAGTGTCCCCAGCAATCTGGCTTCCAATGAACCTGTCCAGAGAGTGGAAGAGTCCATGGGACATGGAGATGAAAAATCTTCTGAATGAGATCCAACACTGGACAAGGTGTGCAATTAGCTTCATCATCACTGGAATTATTGCCCTGGTAGCCACTATTGCCACCACAGCCACTGCCATTCTTCACTTACTCAGAGTATCCAGATTGCTCAGACTGTAAACAATTTGTCTATTGCCATGGCAGAAGCTTTTGCCATTCAAAATGACTTAAATAAACTATCCTGAGCTACTATTTTAAACATTCAGCAAGAACTAGATCTCCACCAGAAACAACTAGATATTCTGTTTATGTTGCAAAGGCTCACTTGTGACCTTGAATTCCATACTATTTGTGTCACCCAATATGCTGTATCTGAAAATGTAATCTTACACTTCTCTAATTTTTCTCAGTATATTAAAGGTACATGGGATGCAAACTATTTATGACTATGTATGACCTTACTAAGGCGATTGTCAAAATCAATGAAAATAAGTTGCCTATCTTCACAAACTCTTCCTTTTTCCAGGGATTGACTAAACATTGGAAAAACTTTATAGCCAATCAACTAATCCTTATAATGCTATTACTGGCCATACTGTTTATAATAGTGATTTTTCTTTCTTTTGTTTTGAGATGCTTATGTAACCATGTAAAAGCCAGAAGGGGGAGATATGGGGACAAGTACATGGAGTACTGCATACATGGCATACGTTAAGGGCATGTGAGTGGCAGGCCACTCCCCTGGAGCTAGGCATGTGAGTGGCAGGTTGCTTACCCCATAGGTACAGCCCTGGGCATGAGGCTATGAGTTGCCTTCCTTGCATTTACTCCATGGCCCACTCCTTGATTAGTCCCTGCAAGGATGGTTAGCAGAAATTACATTGGTTACTGCCTGTATTCTGTTTGGCTACTGCCTAAGTATATATACATGGCAACTGCACAATAAAATCAGACCTGCTTCCTGCTTAGTCTCTGGAGATCTTGATTAGTGATTTTGCAGCCACACTCTCCTTACCCTGCTTTGTGAACCTCCTTGCTGGATGAGAGAGAGCCCATGCAACAGGGATCATTGTGGAAGAGGCTGACAGTTGAATGCTTCCCATAAAGTTCTACAGAAATGTCAGCTCTCAAAACTTCTGTTTGAAATGAATGCCCCCCGTGATCTGCTTCTTCCATCCACACCCTAAGTTACCACCCAATAGCCATTCATTATTAATCCATCAAATGATTGAACCCAGTGGTGAGGTTAGGGCACTCATAAACTCATCACAGCCCCTCTGAATGTTCCTTCATTGCCTAACATATGAGCTTTTCTGGGGTATCTTGCATCCAAGCCATAACACCTCACTGCATTAATTTAACTTGGGATGATTTCTACAACCTCTGTCAATCAAGAATTAGTACTAAACAAACCCAAAATTTCCTCTCTGCATGTCTCCTAGAAAAACCAAACAGATAATGAATAGGCAAACTACATGTTCTCTAAAAAAAACCACAAAGCAAGTAGCAGAGTTACTCTGGTTTGTTTTCAGAGTATTTGCAGATCAATGTCCAATATTAACTACATTCATTGCCCACAACAAGAATCTTCACAAAGTAGATCATTAACATATTTAATTGCAGAAGGCACCTCAGCAAAATCTTTTTCTCTCAGTGATTGAAAGAAAACAGCCACTCAAATAACCTGAGGATGACTAAGGGATATTAGCTCCATGGAATTGTCTCAGAGGTGAAGAGAGGACCATTAAGAAGGAAGCGAGGTCAGGGTCAACAGCCTTTGCTGTGTCACAGTGAGAGAGGATAAAACACTTTGTTCTTTGAACTCATCTAGATACAACCACTTTGCCTTCAGTTGGTGAGGGTCATTCAGCCACCATGGCCTTTCAGGACCTCCTGGATCAAGTTGGTGGTCTGGGTAGATTCCAGATAATTCAGATGGCTTTTCTTCTTACCTACAATGCCATGGCACACATTCATATTTTATTGGAGAATTTCACTGCAGTCATCCTTGGTCATCGCTGCTGGGTCCACATGCTCGATAATGCCACTGTCTCTGACAATGACACTGGGACCCTCAGCCAAGAAGCCCTCCTGAGGATCTCCATCCCACTAGACTCAAACCTGAGGCCAGACAAATGTCATCGCTTCATCCACCCTCAATGGCAGCTCCTTCATATGAATGGAACCTTCTCAAACATGAGTGAGGTGGACACGGAGCCCTGCATGGATGGCTGGGTATATGACCGGAGCTCGTTCCTCTCTACCATCGTGACTGAGGTAAAAGGCTTGATTTTCCACTCATAAGTAATTGACCTGGGTGTGTGTAAACAATGAAAATAATGAACATGCTTTCAGCCTTTAATTGCTGTGTGGGTGCTGGTTCTTCTTTGCTTTTTTCAGAAACTACTGATATTTTTATGCAATTCAGGGCACATACTTAGTGTAATGATAATAAACAAAGAGGAGCCTACTGTCATGGCACTTTGATTCTTGTGAATATCACAGTTTAAGCAAGTAAATCATGTGTCTTGTTAAAAATGTGATGTTAAGTCAGTAACACCCTGTCTTGATTGCCGATTAAATATGTATTGTCAGATGATCAAAATCCACATACCTGACTGAAATCTTAGAGTAATCATGTGGGAACGTGTGCAGTGATATTCAACATTAAGTAAATTCTTCAAGGTCCTTGAATGATAGTGGTCTGTGGCCAGATTTGAGAACTTCTCAGTATGGGTTAAAAGTAATAATTAATGGAACCCATAGGTATAAGGCAGTCTTCCTAGATAAAATTATTTTACACAGAGAACAGGGTGATATAATTGAAGTGTTTTTGAAAACAGAAGCCACAAAAAGAAGACAGGGGCCTGACATAAAGAAAACCATAGGTCTGTGAAGGTGTTTTGTTATGCTGGTTTCTTTGTCTTCCAGTGGGATCTGGTATGTGAATCGCAGTCACTGAATTCAGTGTCTAAGTTCTTCTTCATGGCTGGAATGTTGGTTGGAAACATTGTATATGGCTATTTGTCAGACAGGTGAGTGTCTCTGGTTCACAGATCTCTCTACCCCTGGGTACCATCATCAGCTTATGAATCATTTATGCATATGAAAAAATTATTACAAATTACACTCTCCTGGGTGTACTTTTGTTCCCAGGGATTTACAAACACAAATGTAAAATATCATTCAGTGTGGTGAGTGATGTTTTTTAAAGATTGAGTAATGTTTTTAAAAGATTTGGAGGTGTTTTACCAGAGGGTTTGGAGAGAAGATGCCACAACATGGGGTTTGAAAGATCACAAACAGTTAACAATGGGGACACAGAGGTGGATATGTCACCACATTGGATCCAGCCTGCTTGAGTATGCAGGTAGGAAAAAGACATTGTCAGTGTCGCACAGGGGCATCATGAAAATAAAATCTCAGTAGGAAAACTCAAAGGACTTCACTATGCTACTTTATCCTTAAAATGTTGAAGAATAAAAGAGTGAAGTCCCAACGAAGCAATGAAAAGTGTTTTTTTTTTAATATACAATGGACCTTCAATGGAATATTGGATGATTTTTCTTCAGAATACATGGAAGCATCCCAACCTTTTCTTCTCAATAAGGGTCATTATAGTATGTTACTTATTCACCCATAAATTCATATTTTACAAAATGAGATAGTTGGGTTTATGCACTTAATTTACATGTAATTAAATGTGTTGTGCCCTTCTCTCCATTGTGTACTTACCACTCTATTTGGGAATACATACATATTTCTATTTGTACTTTTAGTTCACATTTCTAATTGCTTCATAATGCTCCCCAGTGGAGATCCATAAAAGTGTTCCTGAGCCTTCTTTTGGGAATGGGCAACCAGATTACCATCCAATGCTCACCATCCCAAACCTAAGAAAAGGTCAACTTTGGTATGTTCTTTTGCTGTGAAAAATACATGTTATATTTTTACAAATATGTTTTGTTTCCCAAGGTCAACAAATCCAAACTCACCAGATAGAGACTCTTATGCAACCCATTAGCAACATTGATGTTCTGCGTCATAGCTGTTCCTATTACATCATGTTAGCCATAACCTGTGCAGTTCTAGAGTCTCAAGCGCTGATTTTAATACTTTATATAAAATGTTGTCTCTCCACTATCATAAGTGTATGGCTCAGTACAAGAAATATTTATGAGGTATTAATATCTCTAACACTGCAGCATGTCTTGTATAGCTTGAATTGGTGCTAAACTACTGGTAACAAATTGAAGAAGTAGTTTTGGGGACAAGGTATCTATTTTAAAAGAAGAGAGTTGATTTGAGAATATCGGCTGTTGGTCCTTTATGGATATTTTATAGGTGTGAAGTGTTTTCTTTGTGCTAATTTTTACCACAGTTGTTATTGTTCCCACAATCTCATCTTTCCCTTTTCCATAGGTTTGGGAGGAGGTTACTTCTGACATGGTGTCTTCTCCAGCTGGCCATTGCTGACACCTGTGCTGCCTTTGTTCCCACTTTCCTGGTTTACTGCTCACTACGTCTCCTGGCTGGCATGTCCACCACGACCATCCTGACAAATACTATTCTTCTCAGTAAGTCAACACTGACTCTCGGACATTTACTGATATTTGACTTTGACCTTAATATTCTATCTTTGCTTGAAGTAATTATACAGTGATGTTTTCTTTCAGTTGTAGAATGGACAAGTCCCAAATATCAAGCTATGGGAACAACAATGGCAGTCTGTGCTGCTAGTTTTGGGAATATCCTACTGGGAAGCCTGGCTTTTGCGATTCGAAACTGGCATACTCTCCAGCTGGTTGTGTCTATACCGGCATTCTTCTTATTTATTTCCTCAAGGTATGAGCTCCCTTTTGTCTTTCTCTTCTAAAACCATGGAGTGGAGAATGCACATGGCATCAGGACATAAAAATTTATTTCTTCTTGATTCTACACATGAGGATGTGCTCTCAGAACAGGTATCTTTGTACAATTTGAGAAGCAGGGCAAGTAGGATGGTCAGAAGAAATTGAGGACATGTAATAATCTTTCAATTTATGATAACCTAGTAAATATTTTTGTTTATTTTTTTAAAGAGATACAACATCTTTGTTTGTATGTGGTTCTGTGGATCGAACCCAGGCCGCACACATGCCAGGCAAGCATGCTACCACTTGAGCCATATCCCCAGCCCCTTAGTAAATATTTTTGAAAAATTTTATCCCAAGCTTTGCAAGTTATATACTGAAAGTTATTCGCTGTTTGTATGAAATTCTCTTTAACTGTTATATACTGTATTTACTAAGGAGGTAAAATACAAGATATCCCATTATATTCAAATCATAAACAACAAATAATGTTTTAGGCATGGGATTCACTTTTTAGAATATAATACACTATTTGGAATTCAAATGAACTATGCTTATTCTAGTTATATTTATTAAAACAAGAACCATGAAAACAAAATATCAATGAATCTATACATGAAGTTCTGGGTAAGCCTTATTTTGTAATGTGTAGAAAAATTATTGCAAACATATTGGGCTTTACATATTGGTAAATTAGTAGAATCCAGAGTGTCAGAGCAGGTCATAAAGATTTTTCAGTAGCAAACTGAGATAGATGAAGGAGGAGAAAGAGCAGGGAGGCAACTCAGTGACTAACAACCAGGAGTAAACAAAAATGAGTAGTTTTCAGGACAGAAAGAGAATTAATAACGGCAGTGGAAGAGTCAGGAATGCAATCCCTCAGTGGCAGAAGGGAAGCATTTCTCAAGAAGCCAAAAGTCTTTCTACCACCTAGCTCAAGAAAAACAGACACTGACCAATATATCCACAATCAGAACAGATAATAAATTCAGGAAAGCTGAGCTGTGTTTACTCAGGAGAATATTCTAGCTGTGTCTTCCTGGAGAGTAAACCACCACTCCTCAAAAAGGTCTTGGAGCCTTCCAGCAGAGGTGTTTGGATTAGGGAAGCCCTGCCATATTACATCCATTTTGATGTAATTATGCTAGCATGGAATATATCTCATTCTATTTAGGATCCCATTCTAGTGTATATACATGATGGTGGGATTCATTGTGATGTTTTCATATATGTACATGAAGAAACTTGTTAATTATCCTTCCCGATTCCCCAACTGGGAATTCCTGAATGTTATCCTTGTTTTTTAGATAGCATTTTCTGTTTTATTTGTTTTCTTTCTCCCTCTTTTTTCTTCCTTTTTTTGTCCTTTACTTGGTACACATGTATTTTGAATATCTGTGAGTGTCCATACTGAGAGCTGATTTGAGCATAAAAGAGAGAATGAGATTCAGTGCTGGGTTAAACTCAGAGTGACCAATCAGTCTGCAGAGTGGAGAAGAAAGAAGAGGACTTCCCTTTGAAATTGACAGTATAATCTCTGAATGAAAAGTTTGACTGATGGGAGGGGACTGCAATAGATTATGATGAAACATAAAATCCCATATCTTCAAGCCTACGAGAGGCTGGATGATAGAGTGACGTTTCTACACATCTTTTCCTAGCACATGTTCAGTATCTCTTGGAAAGAGGGATGTAATTTAATTCAGATCTGTCTATAGACAAAGCAAGTGGAGGAGCTGGTCAGGAGCCCTGGCAGACCTACATTCCCACCTGCAGACACAAGAACAAAACCATTTGGAGAGTGAAAACTGTCTCACCCCTCTGCTACCCCTCAGCAAGGGGGCTAAGCAAGAAGCTAGCTCAATTCAGCATAAAGAGTAACCTAACAAGTTTGGCAGGTTTGGCTCAGTCCTGAAAACTACAAAGGGTGTAAAATCCATATAATAGAGACTTTATTTTTTAAAGCTTTATTGGCTCTTTTTTGTTATATATGACAGTAGAATCCATTTTTATGTAATTATGCTAGCATGGAATATATCTCATTCTACTTAGGATCCCATTTTAGTGTATATACATGATAGTGGGATTCACTGTGACGTTTTCATATATGTACATGGAAAATTATGTCAGGTCCATCCAATGTCTTTCCTTTTCTCATCTGCCTTGCTTTCCCTCTAATCCCCATTGTGAAATGTACTGAACATCGTCTTCCCCCTTGCTTTTATTTTGGATTGGCTTACCCATATTAGAGAAAGCATTTGATCTTTGGCTTTTGGAAATTGGCTTATTTCACTTATGATTGTTTCCAGATTAATCCATTTACTGACAAATGTCATAAAGTCATTCTTCTTCCTTACATTCGGAAATTTCTAAAATTAAAACACTGAGTTAAAAATACTCATTTCAAAAACTTCAAAAGAAGCAATCCAAACACTTTTATGAAAATTAGTGCTTTACCTTTACACATATACCTATACACAACATAATCTCTCATACACAATTTTTTTCTTCTTGCCAATCTTTACTTGAACCCCATCCTGCACCCATTATACTCTCCCCATTTTAACTCTTGTCTTCCATCCCTTCTCCATACTTTCTTTTTTCTTTTCTCTTTCTTCTTTCTTATCCCATCTTCAAATTCAATTGAGTCTATAATTGTTACCATGTAATATTTAGAGCTTATGCTGTATTACTTGTTGCACACATTCCTACTGGGTTAATAGAGTTATAGAGATTATTTTAATTGCAGATATAATGTGTGTTGATATATGGGTAACCCTTACACTACCACTGTTACTTATGGCATCTTTCCTTTCAAAGAGGCATTGGAAGTTGAAATTAACATTTTGATTTTGCTGACGTGATGTGTTGAAGCTAGGCTATCCCCCCAGCACAGGGCTTATTATAAAGAGGTAACCACACTAAAGGACTCCTATTACCAGGGGAACCAATGTCAGGCTGGGGGACAAACCCAGGCTGTAACATGTCCTGTAAGCCCCAGAAATATTCAGAATCAAATTGGTAGGAAAATTGGTTTTATTCAAAGCCAGTTTTGAAGGAAGATAGAAAAAACTGACTGTTTCAAAAGTTCATCTTTGAACTCTCTAAAGGTCAGCAAAGATGTTAAAGGATGAGTTGAAATGAGTCAGGAGTATAAATAGGTGGGCATGACTACAGTTGGGGACTGAATGTAGAAAGGCCATATTCAAGAGTGCAGAGTGTAAAAGAATTGTAGATAATGGGTTACCCAGTCCTATTTACAATTCTTGGGAGTCCCCTGAGACTAAGACTCCCAGCAGAAATCGGTATCTATCTGGCTTTAGGTGTGTGTGATCTAATATCTTCACAGCAAGTACTATTATAGAGCTTGGGCCTTCCAAGAAACTGGGGCAACATGAAGACCCCCCTTAAAACTGAATTCTTGTGATCAAGTCAGGAAGATTTTAGATATGTCACTCAGAGTAAGCAGAATGACATTATTGAAGGGATAGGAAAGGGGAAACTCTCAAAGGAGAGAGTAGGTCCTCTGACACAGGAGAGGGACAACATGCCTATCTTGCACTCCAGTTTTATTGGATATCTCAGAGAATTTTCCAACAAATATCTGGTCCATCACCTGATGGTTTATGGACAGCACCTGATATCAGACTTGGAAGTTCACACTGACGTGACAATTCTAGGTCACCTTGTCCCATGCTGACCAGTTCTAAGTGGATTCTGTTTTTTTTTTTAAATTATTTGTTCTAATTTGTAATACATGACAGCAGAATGCATTTCAATTTATAGTGCACATATGAAGTACAACTTTTCATTTCTCTGGTTGTACACAAAATAGCCTCACACCATTCATGTTTTCAATGATGCCCATCTCATCACACAATCTTTTCTACCTCCATGCATCACCCTGTCTCTTCTTCCCTTTGCCATATGCAAAGTTTCTTCATTTCTCCCATGCTCTCCCTGGTCCCCACTATGGATAAACATCCACTTATCAGAGAAAACATTCAGCCTTCGGTTTTCTGGAATTGGCTAAATTCACTTAGCATGATATTCTCCAATTCCATTTATTAACATGCAAATGCTATGATTTTATTCTCTTTTAATGCTGAGTAATATTCCATTGTGTATATATATACACAATGTGTATATATATACCAGTATATATATACCAGTATCTTTATCCTTTCATGTATTGAACGGTATCTAGATTGGTTCCACAATTTAGCTACTGTGAATTGTGCTACTATAAACATTGACGTGGGGATGTCACAGTAGTATGCTGTTTTTAAGTCTTTTGAGCACAAAATAAGGAGTGGGATAGCTGGGTAAAATGGTGGTTTCATTCCAAGTTTTCCAAGAAATCTCTAAACTTCTTTCCAGATTGGTTGCACCAATTTTCAGTCTTATCAGCAATGTACAAATGCGTCTTTTCCCCCACATTCTCACCAACAATTATTGTTGCTTGTATTCTTAATAACTGTTATTCTGACTGAAGTGAGTTAAAATCTTAGAATACTTTTTATTTGCATTTCTTTAATTGCTATATGTGTTGAACATTTTCTTCATATATTTGTTGACTGATTGTATATTATCTCCTGTGAAGCATCTGTTAAGTTCCTTAACCCATTTATTGTTTGGATTATTTGCTTTTTTGAAGTTTTTTGAGTTCTTTATATATCCTGAAGATTAGTGCTCCATCTGATGTGTGGGTGGTAAAAATTTGCTCCCTTTCTGTAAGTGCTTTATTCACCTCATTGTTTTTTTTCTTTCTTAGAAAATGCTTTTCAGTTTTAATTCATCCCATTTATTGATTCTTGATTTTACTTCTTGTGCTTTAGGAGCCTTGTTAAGTAAATGAGGGCCTAATCCAAGATGATGAAGATTTGAGCCTACTTTTTCTTTTATTAGGTAGTGTCTCTGGTCTAATTCCTAGGTCCTTGATCCACTTTGAGATAAATTTTGTGCATGGTGAGTGATAGGGGCTCAATTTCATTTTACTTCATATGGATTTCCAGTTTTCCCAGCACCGTTTGTTAAAGAGGCTACCTTTTCTCCAATACATGTTTTTAGTGCCTTTGGTATGAGATAACTATATTTACATGGGTTTGTCTCTGTGTCCTCTAGTCTGTACCATTTGTCTACAAGTATATTTTACTGTCAATACCATTTTTTGTTACTATTGCTCTGTAGTATACTTTAAGGTCTGGTGTTGTGATGCCACCTGCTTCAGTCTTTCTGCTAAATATTGCTTTGCCTATTTGGGTCTCTTATTTTTACAGATGAATTTCATGATTTCCTTTTCTATTTGTATGAGGATGTCATTGGGATTTTGATTGGAATTGCATTAAATCTGTATAGTGCTTTTGGTAGTACAGTCATTTTGATAATATTAACTTTGCTTATCCTAGAACAGGGGAGATCTTCCTATTTTCTAAGGTCTCCTTTAATTTATTTCTGTAGCATTCTGCAGTTTTTATTGTGGAGTTCATTCATGTCTTTCATTGATTCCCAAGTATTTTAACTTTTTTCCGTGGCTATGTGAATGTGACAGTTCTAAATTTCTGTTTCAGAGGTTTCATCACTTATGTACAGAAATGCGTTTGATTTATGTGTGTTGATTTTATATCCTGCTACTTTTCCTAATTCATTTATTAGTTCTAAAAGTTTTATGGTGGAAATTTTTGGATTCTAAGTATAGATTCATGTCACAGAAAATAGTGCTAATTTGAGTTATTCTTTTCCTATCCGTACCCCTTTGATTTTTTTCATCTGTCCAATTGTTAAGTAAATTTCCACATTGTACTTTTTAAAGATCCAACAATATTCTGCCTTCCAGAGATGCATCTCATAGCAAAAGACATCCATGGACTGAAGGTGAAAATTTGGGAAAAAATATAGCACTTACATGGACTTTGTAAGCAAGCAGGGGTTTCCACCCTCATACCCAATAAAGTAGACTTCAAGCCAAAGTTAATAAAAATGAATTAAAGAAGGATATTTCATATCCAATAAAGTAGACTTCAAGCCAAAGTTAATGAAAATGAATAAAAAAAGGATATGTCATACTTCTTAATGAAATCATACATGAACAAGACCTAACAATTATAAATATATATTCCCCCCAAAATAGTACATCTACATTCATAAAACAACTTCAAGAGCCAAATAGACCACAGCACAATATTACCCTGCATTCTATCAGATTATAGTGGAATGAAATTAGAAATCAATGATAAAATTAAAAAATAGATGCTACTCAAACACCTGGAGACTAAATAATATGCTATTGAATGAACAATGGATAGCAGAAGACATCAGAGAGGAAATTTAAAAATTCTTAGAGGTAAATGAGAACACTAGTACAACATATCTAAATATCTGGGATACTATGAAGGCAGTACTGAGAGAAAAGTTGATTGCATGGAGTTCATTTCTTCAATGAAGAAAAACTCAACAAATGAATGAGCTGACACTGCATCTCAAAGCCCTAGAAAATGAAGAAAAAATCAATACCAGAAGTAATAGAATCAGGAAAATTTTAAAATCAGAGCTGAAATGAATGAAATTGAAACAAATAAATAATTGAAAAGATTGACAAAATAAGTAGTTGGTTCTTTGAAAAAATAAATAAAATTGATAAACTCTTAGCCATGCTAATGAAGAGAAAGATAGAGAAAACTAAAATTACTAAAATCTTTGATGGAAAAGGAAATATCATGATGAGAATTACAGAAGTACAAAAGATAATTAGAAATTATTTTGAAAATTTGTAGTCCAATAAAATAGAAATAATCAAAGATGTTGACAAATTTCTAGTCATTTGATTTACACAAACTGAATCAGGATGATGTACACAATTTAAATCAATCAATTTTGAGCAATGAAATAGAAGATGCCATCAAAAGTCTATTAACAAGAAAAGCCCAAGACCATTTGGATTCACAGCTGAGTTCTAAAAGACTTTCAAAGAAGAGCTAATACCAATACTCCTCAAAATATTCCATGAAATAGAAAAAGAAAAAAAAAACACTTCCAAAGTCATTCTATGAGGCCAATATTACCCTGATTCCAAAATGAGATAAAGACATATCAAATAAAGAAAACTTCATACCAGTATCTCTAATAAACATAGATGCAAAAATTCTCATACAATTCTTGCAAATTTGAATACAAAAGCATAGTAAAAAGATAGTGCAGCACAATCAAGTGGGATTCATCCCAGGGATGCAAGGTTGGTTCAACATATGGAAATCAATAAATGTAATTCATCATATCAATAAACTTAAAGATCTGAATTATATGATCATCTCAATAGATGCACAAAAAGCATTTGACAAAATACAGCACCACTTTATATTCAAAACACTGGAAAAACTAGGGATAATAGAAAGGTATCTCAACATTGTAAAAGCTATCTATGCTAAGCCCAAGGCAAACATCATCTAAATGGAGAAAAATTCAAAGCATTCACCCTGAAAACTGGAACAGGACAGGGATGTCTTATTTCATCACTTTTATTTAACATAGTCATTGAAACTCTAATTGGATATGTATAATACATTCTTACAGATTTTAGGGTTAGAAGAAAGTATCCTTATCTTTAGGGTTTCAGAAGCTGGTCACAAAAGTCTCCCCCTTCAGGGTAACTTGGGTTCCTCACATTGACATCATCTTGGGACTGCATTTCTCCTGCAGTTAAGAGGTAGTTTGCTGAGGAATGTGACATATCCTGTCCACTGAGGCCAGATAGTGCTACAGGTAAGTTGCTTCTTGGAAAAGAAAGCAAGTCAGGGTGAGCACAGTGGGCCTTTTTATAGAAATATTCTCTTAACCTCAAGTTCCCACCATTTTCATCTGTCTGTCCCTTAACAGTACCACCAGGCAAAGCTCAGAGTTTGGAGCAGAGATAAACTCCAATCACTTCCCATTTTAAATTCTATGTCATATCCACCCTGGGAAAGCATTGATCTAACCTATCCAGACAAAATGCCACTGACAGTACTCTCTCTCTCAATTTGGTTCTACCTTATACTGGTGAGAAGATTAGAGCTATTTCACCCAGATTTTGTTCCAAGACAATCTAGCTGGCAGCTTGGTGAGCAACACAAAAAGGAAGATTTTTATATATTACTTGCTTTTTGTAAGGGGGATATAGTTCAGGAAGTAATGGAAAAAAGGTCAGTCTCTCATAGGCAGAGAACATCTATCCTTGTCAAATTTTGACCCTCTCCACAGAGAATATTTCTTCAAGTTTCATGAGGATATGTGTGTGTGTGTGTGTGTGTGTGTGTGTGTGTGTTATTTCTGCATTGGCCAATAAGTTTGTGAACATACACATATATGCACATTTGCTTCTTTTTCCTTTTTCATGTTTATCATTTTTTAAAAATGTATCCATTTGTTATTTTGCTTTGTTTTATTTTTTGAGGATTAAGGTTTTTACTTGTTTCATTTGGGTCTTTTTTGTTTTTGTTTCATTGTTACTCTTTGCTTTCTTGTCCATCTAATATCCAAATGCTCTTGCTCTATAGTATGTTATTTCTTTTGCTCTTTCTTTTCTGTTTTTCTTTTCCACCTTTTTAGTCCTCACATGCTATCTCTCTTCCTTCTCTCTGTTCATGTACTGATTATTCCCAACTTTCTTCTTACTCAATTTTATTTCCTTTTAATAAAATGTATTATTATCACATTTTAGAATTATTTAGTTTACATAATTTCCAACCCTGCTATGGCTGCTGTTGTGGTTATTAGCAGGATGGATGGCACAGACAATACTGCTCTTTACTTTAATAGTACTTTAATATAAAGAGTAACAGAGTGAAACCCTTGATCTGGTAATTAGGTCCTAAGTACGAATGGCTGGGGGACAGGGACCTAGGTCTCACTCTTAAATATCTTCAGAGAAATAAAAAAGACTGGATGCCACACCTCCAAAGGGCCTCCATATAATTTTCCCATACCTTTTTAGAATACACAGAGTTGTTAAATCTAGAAAAAATTCATGGAGGTGTAACCCTTGTACCCTGCTGTATACAACACCATTGTCAACTATAGAAGAATCTTCCTCTTGTGAGGCCTATAGAAAAGTGCAATTCTCAAGCCACGGCACAATGCACACCATATAAAGGTACACAAATTACACCACTATAGAACTAGTAGGGATATTCTACTACAAAACTCTGGAAGTACATGGAAAAATTCACAACAACCTGATATTATAGAATCCTTTTTCAGGAGAATGCTGTGCCTTAAAAAGGCAAACACATAAAAGCAGAAGAGAAGTCTATTTCAATAGATGCAAAAATCCAACACACGATTATAAGAAATATTTAATAAAACAGGATAACAAGACATTGTTAGCATTCATAATTCACCAGAAAATGATCCCAAGATATTGAAGTGAACAAAATACCAGGCAAATAATTCAAAAGAATAATTATAAAAATGATCAATGAATTATGCAAGAACACAGAAAAATAACTGAATGAATTGAGGAAAGCAGTAGAAGACATGAATGATAAATTTGGCAAAGAGATAGAGATATTTAAAAAGAACCAAACTGAAATCTTAGAAATGAAAGGCACCATAAATCATATAAAACATTCAGATGAAAGTCTCCCCAATGGAGTTAACTATGTAGATGACAGAATCTCAGAGCTGGAAGAGAAAGTGTCTGGCCTCAAACATTCAGATAGATTTAGGGAAAATAAAATGGAACCATGAATAGAATGTACAAGAATTCTGAGACATTAAGAGAACAAATTTAAGACTTATTTGAATTGGGGAGTGTTTTGAGATGAAAGCTAATGACATGGAGAGACTCTTAAGGAAAACATTGACAGAAAAATTTCTAAATTGTGGAAATGAGTTGGACATTTAGATACAGGATACATTTAGAACCCCAAATAGACAGGATGCAAATAGAATCTCTCCACAACATGTTATAATTAAAAGGCCTAAAATATAAAGAAAGAGTAGAATTTTCAAATCCTCAAGAGAAAAACATCAGGTCACTTTCAATTTCTTAGCATAAAAGCTAATATCTATAATGACTTTGAAAATTTCCAAATAAAATACCTGTTCACCAAGATTGTTATGTCCTAAGAAAGCTATTATTCAGAATTTTTTAAAAATTAAAATATTTCAAGATAAGCAGAAAATAATTCATAACTACCTAGAGAGAACTGCAAAAATCCTTAAATAGTATACAAAGAAGATATCAGAAACAAACTCAAGAGCTCACAAATGGACAAATCTCATTTAAAGAACAACTATGAAAATGAGAAGTAAGATGAAATTGCACATTAGAAAAAATTGCAGAGGTTAATAAAATTCTCTGTATAATATCATTGAATGTAAGAGATCTCAACTTTCTAAGTAAGAGACATATATTGGCAGGATGGTTTACAAGACAAGACCCATCTATATGTTGTTGGCAAGATACTCATTTTATAGGAAAAGACAGCAAATTGAGCTCCCAAACAAGTTGAAGTAGTAATGCTTATATCCAACAAATCAGACTTCAAGCAAACATTATAGAAGAGAAAGAAGATTACTTCATACAGGTCAAATTAATACAATAAGAAGATATAATGATAATAAATATTTATGCCACAAATTCCAGTACATCTCACTGTAAAAAACAGACACTACTGGACTTCAAGAATAAGAGAGACCCTAATATAAAAAATATACTGGGTGATTTCAACACACCTCTCTCTCCAATAGATAGATCATCTGGACATCAACTCAGCAAAGCCTCTTTAGAACTAAAAAATATCATATAAGTAGAATGAATCTACCAGACATCAATAGACTATTTCACCCAACAATACCCAAATTAATTCTTTCCTCAAGTTCTCAATGTACTTTTTCTAATATAGTCCATAATTTAGTCCACAGAGTCACTCTTATAAGATAAAAAAATCAATATAATTACTTCATCTTATTAGATCATAGTAGAATAAAATTAGAAATAAACACCAAGAAAAATACAGAAACACATAGATATTAAATACTACATTGTCAAATGATAAATGGGTCATAAAAGAAATCCAGGAGGAAATTTAAAGATTCCTAGAATGAAATGAGAATAGATATACAGAATATTAGATCATCTAGGACATTATGAAGGCAGTTCTAAGAGGAAATATTATAGCTCTAAGTGCCTAAAAGAGAAAATCTGAAAGATCCCAAACAATCCAATGATGCATCCCACAGTACTGGAAAAACAAGAACAAACCCATTGCAAAACCGAAGAAAGGAAATAATATCAGAGCCAATAAAAATAAAAAGTAAAAAGCATCAATGAAATTAATCATTGATTCTTTGAAAAGATAAACAATATGACAAACCCTTAGCCAAGTTAGCCAAAGTAAAAAAATAGACACCAAATTAATAAAATTAGATGGAAAAAGAAGATATTACCAAAGATGTCACACAAATCCAGAGGATCTTTAGGTACAATTTTGAAAACTTATACTCCAAGAAATTGAAAGATCTAGAAAAAATAAATACATTTCCAGACACATGTAAACTGCCACAATATTGAATCAAGAGCACATATAAAACTGAAACAGATCAATAACAACTAAAGATATGAGGCAGTAGTGAAAATCTTTCCAAAAAAGAAAAATTCAGGCAGGACCAGATGGGAATTCAGATGAATTCTACTAGATTTTTTAAAAAGAAAGAATGCCAAGGTCCTCAAATTATTTTATAAAGTAGAAATTGGTGAAACAACCAAGTTTATTCTATGAAGTCAATGTCACCCTGATAACAAAACCAAAGAACAACACACAAAGGAATGAAAAATATAGAGAAATATCTCAGATAAACATAGAGAAAATAACCTTTAAAACATATTAGCAAATTGAATTCAAGAACACATTCAGAAGATTGTACTCATGAACAAGTTGACTTCATTCCAGGAATAAAATGATGGTTCATATAGTCAAATCAATAAATGTAATCTACTACAGAGAATTAAGGACAGTCATCTCAATAGATGCAGAGCAATCTTTGACAAAATTCAGCACCCATTCATGATAAAACACTAACTGAAGTGTTGATGGAAGAAATTTACCTCAACACCACAAAGCCTATATATGAATAATCCAAATGCAAAAATCATACTGAATGGAGAAAAATACAAAGCATTTCCTCTAAAATAAAGAACAAGACAACGATGGCCACTGCCATAACTCCTATTTGATATAGCTCTTGAAACTATCCAGGTCAGTTAGGCAAGAGGAGGAAATAAAAGGAATGCAAACAGGAAAGGAAGTAGTAGAATTTTCACTGTATGAATATAATATATTACTCTAATGGGAAGATTCAAAAACTTCTATTAAAATAATTCAGTGAAGTTGCTGGGAAAGAAATCAGCATTTAAAAAATTAATAACTTTTCTAAACACTAATAATGACTTTGTTAAGACAGATCAGGAAAACAAATCTATTTGCTATAGGCTCAAAAACAAAGCAAAATGAAAAAAAATCCTTAGAAATAGGCTGGGTGCAGTAATGCATGTCTATAATCTCAGTGATTTAGGAGTCTGAAATAGGATAGTCAAAGGATATAGGTCAGCCTGGGCACCTTAGGTGAGACCCTGTCTCAAAAGAAAATAAAAAATGATAGAGAGTATGTTCAGTGGTAGATCATGCCTAAGTAAAATCTCTATTAGTCCCCCTGACCAAAACAAACACCTAATCAACAACAAAACCCAACATTTGAAGAATGAATAAAACTAGATCTCTATTCTTTACCCTGCACAAAATTCAACTCAAAATGGATCAAAGACCCTAGATTAGACCAAAAATTGTGCAGATGACAGATGAAAACCTATGGTTAACTTTCAATCTATTGATATTGGCAAAGATTTTCTTAATAAGATTCATGAAGCTCATTAAATAAAATCAAAAAACAATAAGTAGGATGACATCCAATTAAAAAGCATCTGAATAGCAAAATAAATATTTTAACATGAATAAAGAGCCCACAGAATGGGAGAAAATCTTTGCTACATCTTCTAACAGGGGACGAATATCCAGAATGTATAAAAGCTTAGAAAACAACAAAAACAAACAAAACAAAACAAAACAAAACAAAAAACAGTGACTAAATGGCCAGTGATAAAACAAATATTTCTCAAGATAAAAATACAAATGATGGTCAACAAATATTTTAAAATTTTTGTACATCTTTAGATATCAGGGAAATGAACATCAAAAATAACATCAAATAAATTTCATCAGTCCAATTCAAAATGCAAATATCAAAATGAAAATAATGAGAAGCACTGGAAATTATTTCTGTGAATGGGTGCATTTATACACTGTTATTGGGTTTGCAAATTGGTACAATGACTATGGAAATTAGTATGGAGATTCTTCAAAAATTAGGAATGAAACCACCATATGATCCAGCTCTCACAAGTCATTGGATTTACCCAAAATTACTAAAACTAGTATTCTACATGATACATGCATACCAGTATTCATTGCCATGAAATTCACAATAGCCAAGTTATTAAACCAGTCTAGTATCCATCAACAGATGAGTGCATAAAGAAAATGTGATTTATATACACAATGGAGCTTCACTCAACTCATAAAGAATAAAATTATGTCATTTTTTGGTAAATGAATGCAACTGGGAAGCATCATGCTATGTTAAGTATGTGAACCTCAGAAAATCAAGTGCCATGTTTTCTCTCAGATGTGGAAGATAAAGACGAAAAAAGAAAAATGCGGGGAAATATCAAAATAGAAGGCAGATAGTACAATAAAGGAAAGGGACCTATGGTAAAGAGGAAGGAAGGTATTAGCCAGTAAAATTGACCCAATTATACTGTATGTTTTATGGATGCATGAGCATGTTTTTATTTGTTCTTTTTAGTTATATGTGACAGTAGAATATATTTTGACGTATCATACATACATGGAGTACAACTATCATTTTTTGTGGTTGTACATGATGTGGAGTTACACATGTAGTGTATTCATATATGCACATAGAAAAAGTGTTTCTGGTTCATTCTACTGCCTTTCCCATTCCCATCTATCCCTGTTCCCTCATTTATCCTTGTCTAATCCAGTGAACCTCCACTCCTCCCTCCCCACCACCAATGTGTTACCATCCACATATCAGACAGAGCATTTGGCCTTTGGTTCTTTCAGAACTGGCATATTTCACTTAGCAAGGTGGTCCCCAGTTCCATCTATTTACCAGCAACTGCCATAATTTTATTCTTCTTTATGAAAGCGTAATATTTCATTTTTTATATGTATCACATTTTCTTTGTGCATTTATCTATTAAAGGGCACCCAGGGTGGTTCCATAGCTGAGCTATTGAAAATTGAGCTGCTTTGAAAATTGATGTGGCCATGTCTCTATAGCATGCTGATTTTAAGTCCTTTGAATATATGCCAAGGAGTGGGATAACTGAGTCAAATGGTGGTTCCATTCCAAGATTTTGAAGAAATTTTCTATACTGCTGTGCAGAGTGGTGGCACCAATTTGCAGTCCTACCAGCAATGCATGAGTGTACCTTTATCCCCATATCCTTGCCAACATTTACTGTTACTTGTATTCTTGATAATTGCCAATGTGACTAGAGTAAGATGAAATCTCAGTATAGTTTTGTTTTGCATCTTTTTTTAAATATTCATTTTTTAGTTTTAGGTGGACACATATCTTTATTTTTTTATTTTTATGTGGTGTTGAGGATCGAACCCAGTGCCCTGCACATGCCAGGCGAGTGTGCTACTGCTTGAGCCACATCCCCAGCCCTGTTTTGCATCTTTTTAATTGCTAGAAATGTTGTACACTTTTAATATATTTTTTGAGCATTCATATTTCTTCTTCTGTCAAGTGTCTGTTCACTTCTGCAGCACACTTATTGACTGTGTTATTTATTTATTTTTTCTCTGGTGTTAAGTTTTTTGAGTTCTTTATATATCCTGGAGATTAATACTGTATCTGAGGTGCAGGTGACAAAGATTTTTCTCCCACTGTATAGAGTCTCCCTTCATGTTATAGATTGTTCCCTTTTCTGTGAAGAATTGTTTAGTTTGATACAATCCTATTTGTTGATTCTTGATTTTACTTCTTGTGCTTTAGTAGTCTAGTTGAGGGATTTGATTCCTAAGCTGACATGATAAAGATTTGGACCTACATTTTCCTTCTAGAAGATGCAGGGGTATAATTTCATTTTATTACATATGGATCTTCAGTTTTCCCAGCACTGAGAGACAATCTTTTTTCCAATTAATGTTTTTGACACCTTTGTATAGTATGAGATAACTGTTTTTATGTGTGTTTGTCTCTGTGTCTTCTATTTTGAACCACTGGTCTTCATGACTATCTTGGTGTCAATACTATGCTGTAGCTCTGAAGTATAATTTAATGTCTGGTATTATGATGCTTCTTACTTCACTTATCTTGCTGAGAATGTCTTTGGCATTCTAGAACTCTATTTTTTTCAAATTAATGTCATTACTGTTGTCTCTATTCCATGAAGAATGTCATTGTACTCTAATATAAATGGGATTAAATTTGTATAAAACTTTTGTTAGTATGACCATTTTGACAGAATAATTCTACTAAGCCAAGAATATGAAAGTGTTTCCCATCTTCTAATGCCTTCTTCAATTTCTTTCTTTAATGTCCTGTAGTTTCATTTAAGAAGTCTTTTGGCTCTTTGTTCGATTGATTCCTAAATTTTTTTATATATTTTTATTTTTTAGTTGTAGTTGGACACAATACCTTTATTTCACTTATTTATTTTTATGTGATGCTGAGGATTGAACCAAGGGTCTTATACATGCAAGGCAATCGCTGTACCACTGAGCCACAACCCCAGCCCCTCCTACATATTTTTTTTGAGGCTAATATGAATTGGATAGTTTTCTGTTTCAGTTGATTCATCATTGATGTATAGGAACACAATTGACTTATGGGTGTTAATTTTATATCTTGCTACATTGCTAAATTCATTTACTAGCTCCAGAAGTTTTCTGGTAGAGTGTTTTGGGTCTCCTAAATCTAGAATTATGTCATCACTACACAGTCATAATTTGGTTCTTCTTTTTCTATTTGTACCCTTTTAATGTCTTTCTTGTGTCTAATTGCTCTGGATAGAGTTTCCAGGATGATGTTGGATAAAAGTGGTGAAAAGGGGCATCCCTGTCTTGTTCCAGCTCTTAGAGGAAATGCTTTCAATTTCTCTCCATTTAGAATGATGTTGGCCTTGGTTTTAGCATAGATAACTTTTACAATGTCAATGTATGCTCTTACTATCCCTAGTTCTTCTATTGTTTTGAACATGAGTGGATGCTACATTTTGTCAAATGCTTTTTCTGCATCTATTGATAATCATGTGATTCTTGACTCTAAGTTTATTGATGTGATTAATTATGTTTATTGATTTTCATGTATTGAAAAAAATTTGAATTTCTGTGATAAACCTCACTTTATCATGGTGCTCTATCTTTTCAAATTTTTTATTTGTTTTAATTAGTTATACATGAGAGAGAATGCACTTTGATACATCGTATATCATGGAGTATAATTTCTCATTCTTCTTGTACATAATGGGGAATCACACCAGTTGTATAGTTACATATGTACATAGGTTAATAATGTCTGATTCATTCTTCTAACTTTGTACCCCCTATACCCTCTCCTTCCTTCATTCCCCTCTATCTTAAGTAAATCAATTCTTCCCTACCCACCACCTCTGTAGTGAATTCTCATCCACAAAGTAGAGCAAACCTCTAACTTTTGGTTTTGGGGGATTGGCTTATTTCACTTAGCATGATATTCTCCAGCTCCATCTACTCACTGGTGAATGACATAATTTCATTCTTCTTTAAGGTTGAGTAATATTCCATTATATATATATATCACATATTTTTATTCATTCATCTGTTGAAGGGGGCCATTTGGTTTCAAATTGAGCTCTTAAGCTGCTATAAATGTTTGATGTAGCTGCATTACTGCAATACACTGGTTTCAAGATCTTTGGGTATGAATTGAGAGGTGGGATAGATGGTTCAAATGGTGGTTCCATTTCAAGTTTTCTGAGAATCTTCATACTGCTTTCCAGAGTGGTTGCACTGATTTGCATTCCCATCAGCAATGTTTCCCCCATATCCTTGCAAACTTCTATTCTTGTTTGTATTCTTCACAATTGCCATTCTGTCTGGTGTGAGATAAATCTTAAAGTAGTTTTGATTTGCATTTCTCTAATTGCTAGTGATGGTGAACGTTTTACATATATTTGATGATTTACTATATTTTGACTTCTGTGAAGTGTATGTTTAGTTTCTTAGCTCATTTATTGATTGGGTTACTTTTTTTGGTGTTAGGTTTTTGGGTTCTTATATATATATCCCAGAGATTAATGCTCTCTCTGAGGTGCTGGTGACACAGATTTCAAAATTTCTTCCATTCTCTAGGCTCTCTCTTCATGTAATTGAATGTTTCCATTTCTGAGAAGAAGCTTTCTGGTTTAGACTCATCCCACTTATTGATTCTTGATTTTCCTTTTTGTGCTTTAGGAATCTTGTTAAGGAAGTTAGATCCTAAGCTGATATGATAAAGATTTGAGCCTACTTTTTCTTCTATTAGGCACAGAGTCTTATTAATATGGTTTTTTTTGGTGATTTGCCAGTATTTTCTTAAGAATTTTTGCATCTAAATTCATTAGGGATAATGGTCTGATATTTTCTTTACTTGATGGTTCTTTGTCTAGTTTTGGTATCAGGGTTATAGAATGAGTATGGAAGATTTCCCTTCATTTCTATTTTGTGGCATAATTTGAGGAGAATAAGTTTAATTTCTTTGAAGGTCTGGTAGACTTCATCTGAGAAGCCATATGGTCCTGAGCTTTTCTTACTTGATAGTTTTTTTATGGCATCTTCAATTTCATTACTTGAAATTGATTCAACTTTGTATGTCCTCCTGATTCAGTTTTTGTAGGTCATATGTCTCTAGAAAATTGTCAATGTCATTAAGATTTGCTATTTTATTAGAGTATAAATTTAATAGTTTCTGGTTATCATCTGTATTTCAGTAGTGTCTGTTGTGACATTTCCTTTTTCATCAAGAATTTTAGTAATTTGAGTTTTCTCTCTCTTTCTATTTGTTAGCTTGGCTAAGGGTTCATCAATTTAATTGATTTTTTTCCCCAAAGGACAAAGTTTTTCCTTCTGTTGATTTTTTGGATTTTTTTTGTTTTGATTTCATTGATTTCAGCTCTGATTTTAATTATTTCTTTTCTTCTACTGCTTTTAATGTTGATTTATTATTGTAGGGCGTTGAGATATAATGTTAGGTTATTTATTTGTTGACTTTCTATGCTTTTAAGGAATGAAGATGATTAGGACTGCTTTTGTAGTGTCCTGGGGATTTTGATAGGTTGTTTCACTATTCTCATTTACCTGTATTTTTAAATTTTATCCCTGATTTCTTCTGCTATCTGTTTGTCATTCAATAACATATTATCTTGTCTCCATGTGCTTAAGTAGCTTCTATTTTTAATTTATTATTAATTTATAATTTTATTTTATGCAAAGGATCATCTTTATTTTTTGTATTTGCTAAGAGTTGCTGTATGGCCTATAAAATTGTCTATTTTAGAGAAGGATCTGTGTTCTGCTGAGGTAAAAAGTGATTCAGCCTTTGATGGATGAAATATTTTATATATGTCTGTTAAATCTTAATTTTAGATTTCTATAGCTTTTTTATTTAGTTTTTGTTTTGATGATATCCAGTGGTGAGAGAGATGCGTTAAAGTCTCACAGTATTATTATGTTTTAGTCTATTTTATTCTTAACATTGAGAATGTTTTTTTTGATGTACATTGATGCTCCATTATTTGAAGCAAAAATATTTATTATTATTATATCTTGTTGATGTATAATTCCTTTAAGCTGTATGAAGTGTTCTTCTTTGTCCCTTCTAATTAAGTTAGGCAAAGTTCACTTTATCTCTTTTGAGCATCTAAACTCCTTCTTGTCATGAGATTTGTGTGTATGATGTGTTTTTCCCCATGTTTTTATATTATATGAGTATCGTGGAGTCAGCACATTGTTGGGTCTTGTTTTTAATCCAATCTGTCAGTCTGTCTTTTGATTGATGAGTTTAGGCCATTAACATTCATTGCTATTATTGAGATGTGATTTTTTACTATCTTTCATGTTGATTTATTTCTGCTTTTGACTTTGAATTAGTTTCTCCATTGATTCACTGTTCTTTTAGTGTACTTCCTCTATTTGCTGGTTTTCATTTTTTATTTTTGATTTCTTCTTCATGACCTCTCTTATTTAACATGTTTTGTAGTGCAGGATTTCTAGTTGTGAATTCCTTTAACTTTTGTTTATAATGGAAGGTTTTTAAATTCCATATCAATTCTGAAGCTTAATTGCTTAATGTTTTGGGGCATAGTATTCTTGACTAGCATCCATTTTTTTTCCAGAGCTTGTTATATATTAATCCAGGACCTACTAGCTTTAAGGGTCTGGGTAGAGAGATCAGCTGAGATCTGGATTGGTTTTCTTCTAAGTGTTACCTTTAATTTTTCTCTGACAGCCTTTAAAATTTGGTCTTTATTTCATATGGTAGGTATCTTCATAATCATGTGTCTTTGTGTGGGGCTGTTTTAATTTTGTATATTGGGGTCCTGTAAGCCTCCTGTATTTGATTTTCCTTTTAATTTTTTAGGTTTTGGAAAATTTCTGATGTTATTTCAGTGAAAAGTCTGTGCATTCCTTTGGTTTGTATCTCCAAGCCTTCATTTACCTTAATAAGTGTTAAATTTGGTCTATTCAGATTATCCCATATTTCTTGTAAGTTCTGTTTGTGGTCTTTTAACATCTTTCCTTCATGGTCAACTTTGTTTTCAATATTATGTTTTGCCTTTGTTGCCTGAAACTCCATCTTCCAAGTGATCTAGTCTGATTGTAATGTTTTACAATGAATATTTAATTTGGTTTGTGGATTCCTTCATTTCACATGTTTCTACTTTTTATTTTAGAATTTCTATCTCCTTATTGAAGTGATATTTCACTTTTTTTGCATTTTCTCTTTGATTTCTCTCCTTATATCATCCTTTACTTTGCAGATCAGTTTAGCTATGTACATTCTAAACTCCTTCTCTGGAATTTCTTTCACTGTGGTGTGGAATGGTTTCTGTTATTGGAGTATCTTTGTTTGTGTGGCGTGATTTGCTACCTTGTCTTTTCATTTTGTTTGTGCATCTACCCATATAACAGTATGGATTTGAGTTAGTGGAGTTTCAACTCTGCGGACTTATGGTGTCCCTGAACATTTACAGTATATCACTGCTTAGTGGGAGACAAATAATCACAATTACCAATAAACAGAAATCATATGATCAGTTTTGTCTACAATAAAAACAGCAAGTTTCCAAAAGGATTTACAATTTCAAATGGTGGACAGGGAGAGAACAGAGTGATATAGGATGTTTTGATTATGAAGGAGGAGGAGAGAAGATAGAAGTAAAAAAAGTAAAGAGTGAAAACAATGCTGATTGGCTGATAGTGGAAGAAAATAGAGAAAGAGAATCAAGGGGTTTCCTTGGTAAGAGGAAAAATACATATAGAGTGAAAATTTTTAAAAATGACAAATACAAATAAAAGAATACAAAACAAAACTAAATATACTAATAAAACATCCTATTCCTCAAAAAAACTGAACCGTAAAAAATAACCGGCTTCAAAAATGCTAGAAAAGAGGGGGAAAAACAAATATGAGTATATATATAAATATCTATGAATCACAATTAAACTGGGAAAAGAATTAAAGAAAACAAAAAGAAAAAAATTTCAATGAAAAGTTAATGAATTCTTTACATTAAACTTCAAAGTATTCTCAGTTTCTTTTGTCAGCAGTTTTAGGTGGTCATCTGGAGCATGATGGTCCAGCTTTGGGATTGCTGTAGTGAGAGGGGTAATCCCATAGGTGGAATGCCTGGAGGGAAGATTTAAACTTAAGCAGACTCAAGGCTCTTCACTGAATGCCAATTGGTCTGGAGATTTAAAAACACTACACCTCCAGGGCCCAGCCATTGCTAGTGTACCCTGGAAGAATATACCCCAGGGAAATCCCCTAGATTCCACTTCTGTGGAGGAGGAGAAAATTCTTAGTGCAGTATGTCACCTTCAGACAACACATTTTCCTGTCTTGGGTTAAGTCTCCAAACTCAATCACTCTTGCCCCTGCCCTTCTGAATTTCTAGCCAGACATGTGTCTCTCAGCCAGTTCTGCAAGCAACCAGATTGCAGGGGGAGTGGTAGAACCAAGTTGGTTTCCACAACCAGTTGTCCTCTGTGTAAATCTCTCTCCATGTGTGATTTTTCTCCCAGTCACTTAAGCACACTCTGGGTTGTGTAGTTTGTGTTTAACGGGCCTGTATTTCAGGCCAAACTCATGTTAGCTAAGAACTGGTTCCTGCAGCTGGCAGCTCCTGTACTGAGGCAGCAAACTTTTCCTTCTTCTTTCCTCTACATGCTGCCAGGAAATATGGGGGCTTCTTTCCTGCACAAGAATATTGTGCATCACACCTTTTAATTTAGTGGGACAATGTTCTTGATCTCTAAATGCTTCATACCCAGACATGCTTCACCCCTCTAAATTGTAGGCTATTTGATACCTTTTTCCTTTCACTTTGCACATGGTGGGGCTGTTCTGGCTGCTGCTTCTTGCCCAGCTATGGCAGTGGCTGGAATGCTGGGTATTTTTATTTTATTTTATTTTATTATAGCCAACCTCCTGGGTTGCTGATCTGCATTGAATGTCCAGCTTTAAATTCCAGTAAATGCCCACTCCTCCCACCCTTTGTGCTGTTGTTGTTGTTGTCCTACCTTGCTGAGAAGCTTCTTGTCTGCTTTCCTGGTTTCATTTCTTGGAGCAGCCAGGAAATCAACCTCTTATTTTCTGCCATTTGACAAAAACATATATAAATATGTAAAAACAAATTCCACTGTGATGTACAATGTACCAATAAAATGAAAAAAGAAGCATAAGAAGCAAAGTTTTTTTTTTTTTTACATTATGTGAATTCAATCTTCACACTATTTTTTCTTTTGCTGTGCAGAAGCTTTTTAATTTGACACCATCCAATTATGGTTTCTTGGTTTTATCTCTTGAGTTCTTGGAGTTTCATTAATGAAGTCACTGCCTCCTCCTGAATGTTGCAATGTAATCCTTGCATTTTGTTCTCTCAGTTGCAACATATCTGGTCTAATTCCTAGGTCTTTGATCCACTAACTCAAAATTTCTAAGTCTTTGAACCATTAACTCAAAATGGTAACTCAAGACTTTTGTGCAGGGTACATATGGATATCTAATTTTCCCAGCAAAATGTGTTTAAAATGTTGTCTTTTCTCCAATGTATGGTTTTTGACAACTTTGGCAAGATTCAGATGTATCTGCATGGATTTGTTTCTGTGTCTTCTATTCTTTTCCATTGGCCTTCATGTGTGATTTAACAAGTTTGGTTGGCTTGAGTTAGAGTCAAAATCAGTAAAAAGCATGAGATTTGCATTTGAATAATTCTCTCACAGTTTGTAGGTTTTAATATTTGAAACAGATAAAAAATCTGTTTCAAAATTTCTAATTTGATATAACTTTCCTATGTCCATATATGAATATACCACCAGAGAAACTCCCCATCATGTACAACCAGAAGAATTGGATCCTAAGTAGGATAAGTTATACTACATATATGTATAATATGTCAAAATACATTCTATTTTCATGTATATATAAAAGAACTATTTTTTAAAAAACGTTATCAACAAATAATCTTAACTTCTTTATGATAATTTATGTAACAACTGACTGATAATAATTAATACCTACAATATCCCCTATATAACTATTCCACTGCAGTTTTCTTTTGTGCTCTAACTTTACTGTAACCATTTGAACCTCTGTATCTCCTCCCTTACCCACCACCTTCCTTGATTGACTTCCCATTTTTCTTTATTTTGTATAACATCTTAAATTTTAATGGAATATAAAATTATGAATGTGTAGCTGTTTCATTCTATTCTCTCTCTATTGCTGTTCATAGACATTCTTCTGGGAGGGATCAGAGTAATAGAGATCTTTAGAAATTACATTTTTAGTATATATGAACATATGGCTTACTTTAAAACTATCCCTCTTACTTTCTGCTTTCAAAGTGGCATTAAAGTTAAAATTAATAATGGAATTTTTCTGAGCTTATTTGCTAAAGCTAAGATATATCTTCAGATTAAGAGTTAGTACAAAAAGATAACTACTCACCAAAATATCCTCCATATCAAAGAGGAAGAGGAGTTTATCTTATCAGATTCACAAGTCTAGGACTTCTGAACTTGTGAGGAATGATGCCAACAAGTCTCCATCCAAATTTACATTTCCCAAATAAAAAAACCTACACATATTTAAAGGGATGAATTTCCAGAAGGAGACAATAAATGTTGATTATTAAAATAATTAATGAATTAAAAGAAGATATAAGGAACAGATTGAGAGAAAATATATTAGGTGGAAAATAATTTCAATAAAAGATTGATTAAGAAAGAAACCAACCAGAACTCCTGGAAATTAAAAAAACAATAAATAGAATAAAAATTAATTTGGAAGAATCAACAAGAGATTAGATTTTGTAGAAAACAGAGCTTCAGACCTTGAAGACAGGTTATATAAACTTGAATTCTTATAAGCACAAAAATAGAAATAAAATAATTATTAGAATATACAAGAATTATGGGAAAATATTAAGAGGCCAAACTTGACTTTGTGAATTTGATGGTAAATGAATGGATCTGGAGATTATCATGCTAAGTAAAAAAGTCAAATGTTCTCTCTTATATGCAGATGGAAACACACAACAAAGGAAGAAAAATAGAAGTTCAGTGGACTTGAAAAAGGGAAATAAAGGAGAGGAGATAGGAATAGGAAGGACAGTAGAATGAATTGGACATAATTTTCCCATGTTCATATATGAATACCTGATCAGTGAAACTCCATATCATATAACACAAAAAGAATGGGTTCTTAATTAGAATAATTTATATTTCATGTATGTATAATATGTCAAAATATACTCTAATGTCATGTATATCTTAAAAAACAAAAGAGAAAAACATCGTTGGAATTGAAAAGGGCATGGAGATACAAGCTAATGGTACTAAGAACTTTTCAGCTGAATAATAGAAAAAAATTCACACCTTAGGTATTAGATGAACATACACATGTAGAAGTCATATAGAACCAAACATATACAATAACAAAACAAAATGTCTCTAAGACACATCATAATCAAAATGCTTACTATAGAGAATAAGGATAGAACTTTCAAACTTCAAGGAAAAATGGCAGAGCCAGGCACTGCGGTACATGTATAATCCCAGTGGCTCAGGAGGCCCCTACTTCAAAGCCAGCCTTAGCAACTTATGGAGGCACTAAGCAACTCAGTGAGACCCTGTCTGTAAAAAATACAAAAAATGGATCACTGGTTAAGTGCCTCTGAGTTCAATCCCCAGGGGGTGGAGAGAGAGAGAGAGAGAGAGAGAGAGAGAGAGAGAGAGAGAGATCTCCACTTGCCAGATACAAATATGTACCCCAAAACCATGTCCTCAATTCCCACCTCCACCAGCCACAACCCACCACTGCAGTTACCACTCAGTCAATACCTATCAAGGGATCGATTCACTGGTTAGTTAAGACTCTCACAACCCTATCATTTCTCCTCAGAACCTTCTTTAATTTTCTCACACATAAGATTTTGGGGAACACCTCACAACCAAATCATACATAAACTTTCTAAATTCTTTTTCTGGCATTTCCTCCATTATGATATCAATGGGATTAATTGCATTCTGAGGCATTTGGAGTGACTAGTTCCCTTGCTTTTTTATATGTTAGAATTCCTTCAGGGCTTTTTATCTCTTTTACTTTTATATAAAGAACATTTTCTTGTTATTCTGTGGGTTGGGTGAATGCCTTGGTGTCCACATTTCACTTAATTTAAACTTTCTATTATGTCCAGTATCTAAGAGTACACTAAGAGGAGAGAGATTAATTTCAAGTAGTTACAACCACTTCAGAACAATTTCATACCAATAAATCTTTTAAAAAATTATTACAAATGTTCTCCAGAAATATACTAGTCTGAGTGGTAAATGGGGGTGATTTTATTTAATTGGTTAATAAATAAGTTAATAAGGAAGCCAAATTATTTTAAGACTGTATTTGGCTTTGAACCTTTGTGTGGGGTCTTATCCTGCATGCTAAATTCTCATGTCTCTAGGATTAAATAGATGAAGTCTCAGCTAGGCATGTGGATTTCTAATATCACTGAGGAGTTCTACCCATAGGTCATGGTAGCAGACCACTATGGGTAGATGGTGAATGGAAAGTTTTGTGTAGCCCTCCCCCCACTGGCCACCAAATAATTGTCCATCCCTAAATGAATTCTGCCCATCTGTTCAATTTTCCTGTCCTTTTCAACTGATCATTCACACCACAGAGTGCAAAGGCAGAGCAGGTTTTTCTCTCCTCTGTTTCTGTCCTGAATCCCCTGGATCTGCCATTCACTATGGTTGTGTTGGGATCATGATTTTTCAGGTGAACTTGAGATGACACAGTAAGCACTGGCTGAGACAAAAAAGTGGAAGTTTTTGTAAAGAACTCTCAAGTTCCTACAGGAAAATGATTCAGCTTAACCTCCTACTGTTAGATCTCTATTTCTGTTCTTTATTTACATGAAGCATATTTTGAACACCAATTCACCCCAGGGCATTTGTATCTGCCAAGTCTAGACTGCCTTTTAAAGGTGTTTATGTGTTGAATTTGTTCACTGTGTTTCTCTTTCCTTTTGTGGTGATGGAGTATCTCTGCTGCTGCCAGGCTCTAGTGTGTTTTCTTTGTTCTCAACACCTGAATTTCTGGGCTTCTCTGACTCTCTGACAGACAAATATTGATTTACAATTTCACTCACCTTGTAATTAAGACGTATTACTGTTTCTTCAATTCCAAACATCAGATAAGTGGGAAGTGCTTTCTTCCTCTATTCACCATTTGGGAGCCTCTGAACAACACACGGTGGAACAAGAACTGGATATGAGAAAAAGTCACAAGAAATATTAAAAATTCTTGGAAACAAACAAGAATAATTTTAGTCCATGGCCAGCGCAGATGGTGAGAACAGTTTGGTCACATGGGAAAATCCTCAGGGAGTTTAAATTAAAGACACAGACACCATTTTGTGAGGTTTTACTGAAGAGGGGAGAGAGAGAGAGAGAGGGAGGGAGGGAGAACACATGTAAGAGAGTGAGCACGCTAGGGAGAGGGCTTTAATAATGGGGAAACAAAGAATAAAAAAATTATGGGGGAAAATCCCATCCAATGAATGTCAAGGGGGGCAGTGTTGCAAGGTCAGTTGCAATGATTGGATCTTTGGGGCAGTGGGAAAGCTCTGCCACATTAAAAGTGACTGAGCGCTGCCACAGTCTGGCTGGGCACAAATCACCGAACTGCCACAAAGCACTTGTATGTTAAAACAGGAAACTTTATTGCCTGAACTCCAACATCACTCCACACACACTCCCCGGGAACTCTCCGGAACTCCACCCACGAGGCCCCTCTCAGGCACACCACACCAACTGGAACTCCCTCCACCAGAACTTCACCAACCAACAGGAACTCCCCAGGAATCCCCGCGAGAACTCCAAAGTAGGGGGGGCCCCCAGGCGGACAGCAAGGGTCTATATACAATTGAACCAATCCAGCATCATCTTAATGACTCGCCTCTCAACCGTTACTTCTGGCAAAATGCCAGGCGTCATCCAGACTCAGCTGTGGCCCTCAACAGAGTGCTTCACACCCAGCTGGGGAGGAAACTCAGTCATGTGCAAAGATGGTCTCCCACAAATAATGATACAACATACCAAGAATCTGGGACTCTTAGAATACAGATTATATATATATATGCCTACATTTAAGATAGAAATATCCCAAATAAAAAAAATCTAATACTACATCTCAAGGCCATAAGCAACCAGGATCAAGCTAATTCTATGTCCATTAGATGATAGGAATTAATTAAAATATAAATCAATGAAATAGAAAATGAAAAAAACAGAACTCCCAAATTCACAGGATTAATGTAACAAAGTGTTGATTATTGGAAAAAATAAAGAAAACTGATAAACCATTATCTAATTATAAGAAAAAGAGGAAAGAATCATATACAGAAAATTATTGCTACATGGGGACATATAACCACAGACATTTTTGAAATACAGAGGACCGTTAAGGACTATTTTAAAAACTTATTTTCATATACATTAGGAAATCTAGATGGTATTGACAAATTTGTAAAAACATGTGACTTACCCAAACTTGAGCCAAAGTGTATAGAAAAGCTAAGTGGATCAATAAAAAACAATATGATTGAAGCAAAAATAAAGACCTTTGTGACAAAGAAAATTCTGGTACTAGTTGGATTTTTGGCTGCATTCTATAAGATCTTTAAAGAAGAAACCTTCTCAAGACTCTCTAACTTGTTTCATGAGATTAAAAAGGTGAGTAATATTTATAGATTTATTCCATGAAGAGAGTAACACCATGATACCAAAACAAGATACTGATAAATCAAGGAAAAAAACCTGCAGACCAATATCCTTGCTGTATCTCATAGCAGATAAAGTGGACTGAAAGCCAAAATTAATCAGAAGAGACAAAGAAGACTATTTCATACTGCTTAAGGGATCTACAGATTTAATGCCAACCCCATCAAAATGCTAATGAAATTCATTACAGAACTGGGAAACAGTCCTAAAATTCATTTGGAAGAATTAAAGATATAGAATGGCCAAAAAAATTGATCAATAAGCATAATTCTGGAGGCATCACAATGTCCTTTAAATTATATTACAGAGCTATAGTAACAAGACCAGCATGGAACTTGCATAGAAATAGACATGAGGACCAATTAAGCAGAACAGAAGACACAGAGAAAAATCCACATAAATACAGTCATGATCCTTGTCAAGGGTGCTGAAAACATGTAGTGGAGAAAATAGTCTTTTGAAGAAATGATGCTGGGAAATCTGGATATTCATATGTAGAAGAATGGAATTATATTCCTACCCATCATCCTATATAATAGTCAAGTCAAAGTAGCTCAAGGACATAGAAGTTAGAACAGAAACTAGAAGAAAACATTAGTTCAACATTCCAACATATTGGTGCAGGTATGGATCCTACAGCATAAGAAATAAAACAAATAACCCTAATAAGTAGGATGGTATGAAATTTTAAAAACAAATTGCAGAGCAAGGAAACAAGAACATGAAGAGAGATCCTGCTGAATGGGAGAAGATGTTTACCAACTGCTCCTTCTACAGGGAATTAATATTCATAATACATAAAGAACCCACAAAACCTTAAAATCAGAAAAACACAGGATCAATAAATGTGCAAAACAAATGAGACATATTTCTCAAAAGAAGAAATACAAATACATAAAAAGTTTAATATCCTTAGCAATCATGGAAATGCATATCAACACTACACTGGGATTTCATGTCACCCTAGTGAGAATGGCATTCATCAGTATACAAATAGCAATAAATGCTGATGAGAATGAGGGGGAAAATACACTTATACAATGTTGGTATAACTGTAAATTCCTATAACCACTGTGGGCAGCAATATGAAGATCACTCAGAAGACAAAGAATCACCATGTGACTCAGATATTCCACTCTTCTCTATCTATCCACAGGAACTAAAATCAGCATTCTATAGTGATACATGCATACCCATCTTTATGGCAACACAATTCATAATACCCAAGTTATGGAACCATCCTTGATGTCCATCAACTGATAAGTGTATAAAGAAAATGTGATACATATACAAAGTGGAGTTTTACTTCAACAACAACAACAAAAAAATGAAATTAAGTCATTTTCTGGGAAATAGATGGATCTGGAGCACATCAACTAAGTGAGATACATTATACTTTAGAAGATCAGTGGTTGGGGCTGGGGTTGTGGCTCGAGCGGTAGCGCGCTCGCCTGGCATGCGTGCGGCCCGGGTTCGATCCTCAGCACCACATACCAACAAAGATGTTGTGTCCACCGAGAACTAAAAAATAAATATTAAAAAATTTCTCTCTGTCTCTCTCTCTCCTCTCTCACTCTCTCTTTAAAAAAAAAAAAAGATCAGTGGTCAAATGTTCTCTCTGATATGCAGAAAATGGGAGAGAAAAAAGAAATAAAAAAGGGCTATCACAAAAATGTGAGCCCCATCGAGTAGTGACAGGAAATGTAAGTGTAATGAAAGGGGAGGTATGTACTTGGAAATAAAATCAACTAAATTATGGTATTGCCATGAAAAAGGTACCACATTGAATCCATTTTTATATATAATTAAAACCACTAATTAAAATATAACAGAAGAGAGACCAGTGGAGGAGAGGAAAGGGATCATGGTGAGGGAGTAGGGAATGGAGAAGGGCAGATACTGGGGAATAAGAGAGATAAATTATGCTGTGTGCATCTATGAATATGTCACAATGAATCCCAGTATCATATATACAGTTATAATAGATTAATAAAAATTAAGTTTTAGTTTGACTCTGCCACTTCCTATTTTAGGGACTTGATAAAATTAATATTATTTTAGTACAATTTCTGGTAATGACCACTATTATGCTCTATCTCTGTACTTTTAAAAAAAACTGAAATTATATAGTGACTATGAAGATGCTTGATGAAAACTAAATGTATTCAATAAACATGAAATGACAAAACAATAAAACATTTCCATCACATCAGGAAGCACTTGAAGATTAGATAGCCACAACTATGCCATGTAGTTTTGTGTGTAGCTTTCAATGAAAAATGCCCAACAGAGAATATTTGGGTGATTTTCAACTTTGGAGGTGATAATGGATGAGAGAAAGAACATATTTCCATCTACAGCTATTTAATGAAGGAGGAGCACTGTTTCTCCAGTTGGAAAATATAGGATGCCTGGACATCTTACATAATTTTTTTCCATAGATCTTCTTCCTTTCCTGTCTTTAGAAAGCCTTAAGTCAGGCTTTGATGTTCCTCCTCTCAAGAGGCTGGCTCAGTGGAGGAGGCTCATTTGGTGAGGAATGACTCTCAGACAGATGATTACAGATTAAAAGAGTGAGACGATTTCTGGCAGACAAGAGGGTGTACCCTGTGGTGCACTCATCCATGATGTCATTCATCCTCATAACAAATCTGAAAACTGGTGACGTTGCTGTTCCCATTACATAGATGAGAGTGTCCAGGCAGACTGAGCTGTTTGTGTATCAGATTCCATCAGAGTGGCAGGAGCAGGAGTGCTTCCAGTCTGCATGGGACCTTCAGTAAGCAAAAATATTTTAGGGTGCTTATTTTAGGAAAAGAACACTTTATAAATCAACATTTCTTTTGCCCTTACAAGTAACTTGAAGAAGGTCTGAACAGCCAAGTGTCCCTCGTGCTCCAGTGCTATGGGTGCCATAGTCAAGGTGTGTCCACCCAAGAAGGCTGCGAATAGGAAGAACTCCATGTGCGCCATCCCAGCTGTGCAGGTGTACTGCATGCAGGAATCATTTCCCATTTGCCCAGTTATGGTATCAGGCAACATGACAGTGTGTTTCTTGGCTTAATTGAGTAACTGGTAGGTATTAGATTGAAGGAGAATGAAGGTGATGTGGTAAATACCATGTGAGAGTTGACTACACTTCCATCATCTTTGATCAGGTGGATGTCAGAGTCAGCTCGGTGGCTGATTACCAACAACAAACCTGAGGAGGGCTTACAGGAACTTAAAAAAGCTGCACGGGTGAATGGAACGAAGACTTGTGCAGATGCCTTAACCATGGAGGTGAGCAGAATGGGAGGTGCTTATGAGACAAGGAAGACATAGCCTGACATATTATTAATAGGTGTCCAAAGATGCAATACGCAGTCACTGAAAAGGTTGAACACAGATATTTTATTCAGAGGAGGCAAAGAGCCCCATTTTTTTTTCTACCTTTTTCTCCTCCGAATCAATTCACACATCTCCCTCCACAGGATTTTATTCTTTATATTTGATTACTTTTCATTTTGACAAGTTACCCTGTATGTTTTTATATTTATAGTGTGATGTTTTGAAGAATATATACAGGGTAGAATGGCTAAGTCTAGCTAGTTAAACCAATTAATTAAAAGTCTTAATAAATCAACAGTATAGTCAGCTTTTAGTGGCAGTGACCAAAATACCTGACAAGAACAATTTTGCTCAGGAAAAGTTTATTTTAGGCTCACAGTTTCAGAGGTCTCAGTCCGTTGTCAGCTGACTCTATAGGTCTGGTCCAGTGGCGAGATGAAGCATTCTTTGCAGAGGACTTTGCAGAGGAAGGCTGTGCACTTCATGCCTATCATGAAATTAATAGAGAGGAGAAGGACCCTGAAACAAAGCTTTATAATCCCTAGGGTATGTCCTCAGTGACGCACTTCCTCCAGCCAAACTGAACCTGCCTACAGTAATCATTTGTAACAAATTCAAAATTTCTAATCCTTCAAAAGGATTGATCCACTCACTAGGTTATGAGTCTCATCATCTAATTATTTCACTTCTCACAATACCACAGGAAATTTGGAAGGACCCTTCATATCAAAACCATAACAACCAATGATTAGTTTAAATGTCACAAGTCAAAAATGCATTTAATACATGTCACCTACTGAATACTTTGGTATAGAAACACAGTACCTGGTAGAATACTAGTTATTACCCTAAAGATCATGTGGATGGTGGGAACTGTGGCTCACTGCAGGTGCCTAACATGTTGAAAGAATATAATGGAGTACCCGGAAACAAAAGATCAAGGTTCAAAGTGTAGTTTCTATAAAATGTATATAGCATTTGTACCTCGGCAAAGTTGAGTAATTTCCAGTTGTGAAATAATAAATTTTATTTTTTTCAGTCATCTGTTAGATATCTATTTATTTATTTTAATTTTGGAAATTGAACCTATTGGTGCTTTACCACTGAACTACATCCCCAGTCCTTTTATTTTTTGAGACAGGCTTCTACTAAGTTGTTGAGGCTAGCCTTAAACTTGTGATGCTTCTGCCACAGCCTCATGATTTCCTGGGATTGCAGACATGCACCATCATGCCCAACCTATTTATTCATCTGTTAATGAACACTTGAGTTGGTTCCATATCAGGGCTATTGTAAATGATGATATATAAACTTATGAATGCAGATGTCTCTTTGATATACTGATTTCATTTCCTTTGGACATATACCCTGAATATAGCAATTATATTTTTAATTTTTTGAAGAAACTCCATACTATTTCCCATAATGATTGTAATAATTTTCATTTCCATAAACAGTGTGCAAGTGTTCCCTGTTGTTTACATTCTCATCCACATTTGTAATCCTTTGGTTTTTTGATAATAGCCATTCTAAGTGGAGGGAGGTAAATATATCATTGTAATTATTATCCTTATCACCACTTGTAATCTTTTTTTAATAATAGTTTTTCCAAGTGGGGAGAGGAAAATATATTATTATAATTATTCTTTTCTGTTACTAGGGATTGAACCAAGTGTTGCTCTGTCACTGAGATACATCCCCAATATCTCTTGCACTTTCATATTTTGTGAGAAGGTCTCATTCAATTGCCCAAGCTGGGCTCAAATTTACAATTCTCCTCCCTCAGCCTCCCAAGTATCTGGGCTTACAAGCACATACTGCCATGCTCTGCTTGATTGTAGGATTGATGTGCATTTATGGCATAATTAGTGATATCAAATATATTTTGTACCTATTTCCCATTCACAGGTTTAGTGATCTTTTTTGAGATCTTTTTTTTTCCATTTTTTTTTTAAATTCAGTGGTTCTACTCCTGACTGCTCATAAGAATCCTTGTTTGTGTTGGGGGATCAGATGCTGCAGCCTGTAGTTTGAAGTGTTCCAAGTGATTCTGAAGATTGTCTTTTCATTTTAATTTCAGATTTGTTTTATTATATTTTTGTATTTTAATTCATTTTTGGTTATTGAATCATTTGGATTTCTTGTACCTGTTGGGGATAAATGCCTTGTCAGAAGCATACTTGACAAATATCTTCCTCTCTGTATGTTGACTCTTCATTATGTTCCTTGCTTCCTTTTCTGTGTAGAAGTTTTTTAGTTTGACCTAATCCCATTTGTCCATTTTGACTTTGGTTCCCTTTTGTGGTCTCATCTAAAAAATGTTTGCCCACACCAAAGTCATGGAGTTTTATTGCATGTTTTCTTCTGGTAGTGTAATGGTTTGGGGGCCTTCCATTTAAGTCTGCAATCTATTTTGGATCGATTTCCCTATGTGGTGAAGATGCGGGTCTGGCATCTATCTTCAGCATGTGAGTATCTAGTCTCCCTAAGACCCATTTATTGAAGAGAAATTTTCTTCTCCATTTTTTTATACTTAGCACTTTTTTTGAAATCAGTTCAATGGAAATGTGTAGATTTATTTCTGGGTTCTCTATTCTGCTTCACTGCTCTAAGTCTGTTATCTTGCCAGTACCATGCTGTTTTGACTACTATGCCTTGATAGTATATTTTGAAGTCAGGTGGTGTGATACTTCCATGTTTATTTCCATATTTTTTGGTTTTATTTTTGTGCCTTTTTTTGCTCAAGATAATTTGGCTATTCAAGAGCTTTACTGATTTCAAATTATTTTGGAAATATATTTGGAAAAATATTTTTCTGTTTCTGTAAAAAAATGTCATTGGTATTTTGATAGAGATTGCATTGAATCTGTGGCTACTTTTGAAGAATATGAACATTGTAACAATGTTAATTCTTTCAGTACATGAACAAAGACATGTGTCTATTTATTTGTGCCTTTTTCAAAATTTTTTTCACAAATATTTTAATTTTTGTGAAAAAATTATATTTTTATAATTTTATTATAATTTTTATTATACAGATTTTGCACCTTCATGGATAAATTTTTTCCTAGATACTTTTCTGTAGCTTCTGTAAATGCAGTTACACTCTTGACTTCTTTTTTCACATTTCACAAATTGAATTTTTCACAACAAATTGATGCCACCACTATAAATAACAATGTGAAAATTCCTCAAAAACTTGAATAGAATGATTTGATCCACCTGTCTCACATGTTGAAATATACCCATAAATAAATAAATAAATAAATAAAAATTTGAATCTCAAGAAGATTTCTGCATTCCCATGTTCATTGTGGAAATGCATAAGATGAGTAAGTCCTAGAAAGCCACTGAATGGAATGATGACAATAATACTGTATTATGTACTTAAAAACTTTCTAAGAGGGTGGATTTGTGCTAACTGTTCTTATCAAAATAAATAGTAAAAATGAACATAGAGGGCTGGGATTGTGGCTCAGTGGTAGAGTGCTAACCTCGGCTCCATATTAAAAAAAAAGTGAATGAATAAAATAAAGGTAGTATGTCCAACTACAACTAAAAAATAAATATTAAAAAATGAATACAGAGTGCAGGAAGAAATTTTTAAGTGATTATATATATTGATGGATATATTTTGGTGCCAACTTCACAGGTATGCAGTTATGTCCAAAATACTTAGATGCATTGTTAAATATGGGCAGTTTTAAAATTATTAATTATATACTAATAAGGTAAGTTAAGAAGTCAAAAATAGTTATCAACATCATCTGTCTATGATCACAGTCACAAACATCTTCCCAAAGCTCATTTATTTTGTTTTGTTTCTCTACTGGTTCTTTCATGTGAGCTTTCTTGGCTTCCAAATGCATTCCACCTTGTGTCTGTGCCTTTTGTTCTGCTTCCTCATATCTTTTTTCCTTCCTTGCACATCCTTTCTGAGTGTGTTCCATGATTCCCTGTGACATGTCCTTTGACAGGGGACAAAAACATTTATAGCTTCCACCCCTCACAAGGATCATAAAGCCCCTGAACAGTCAAGTAAGGATGCAAAGTGAATCCCAAGGATGAAAACCTAACCTTGATGTAGGGATGGGAGCTGTGAATGCATCTTAAAAAATGCAGTGTTTGAAATGTGCCTTTAAGGTTTGGGTAGAACTAGTCAGATTTAAACATCCAGGGATTTGGTTATTTGAAGTTGAGTGCAGCCCAAATGACTTCAAAAGGGCAAGGTCAGTGGTGTCCTGGTAAATGTTTAACTTCAACATTTAAAGAATCCTAGAGTCCAAGAATTGTGGCAATCATTAATTTTTGTAGTTTGCTTACTTCCCCCAGAGTCTATTTTAGCCTAAACACATGATGTCAACAGGCTCATAACCATTTAAATGTTTAATAAGGAGTTCTTGTAAATCCGTATGAACTGACCCTGAGGCACCTTTGTGGGCAAGACTGCAGAGCTGAGACTGTTTCAGGCTTTTCTAATGATGTGATGATTGGCATAGAATGTAATTTATAGAGAAAGATGCATTTGTAAAATGTGAACAACCAGAAAACCCTTATTTGAATATGTGCTGCTTCCTCTCAAAGTAAGGGTTACCAGGGAGAATACACTTATAGAACTTCCATGTCAGCTAGCATTGCCCACCTAAATATCTCTGGATGCACCACTCATTTCTGTTAGTTCATCAAGAATGAGTACCTGGCAACAAATTAAGCCAGCATGCCCTGATATTTTACTCTGATATTGGAAGGGGTTGAAGGCCAGTCTCAGGTACTGCAGCCCTCATCTAAGACAGATTTAAGGTCTTCTTGCAGCCAATTCTTATAATACTATAATAACAATGGCCAGGGGTCATGGGTTTATGTGTTGGATGCAGAAGGTATTACCACAAATGTCTCTCTAACAAGCATAAATCCTGTATTCCACTGTTGAAGCTAGAGTTGGAAGCTCCAAGGCCATTTCTGATGGTGCAGGTTTCCTCCGTCATGGGAGTAGGTCCAATTCTCAGCATTTCCTTCAACATGAAAATTTTCTGATGGCATTTGTAGTATTATTGCGTTTGTAGAGGAGACATGACAATGGACTTAATCTTTCTGAATAACTAATAAATTAATAAGTCTAAGAGTTCTGCTAGAAGTAGATTGATATGTATATTATAACCTACTAAATGACATAGAAAGTGTTTGTGAGGAAGGCATTATTATTTTATTGGTTTTCTTACTTCTCCTGATCCTGATTCTTTTATTTCTTCTTCTTCTCAATGACAAGGAAATTGAGGTATTGTGATAGCCATCACCTTGCCTAGGGTATACAACTAGCAAGTGGCAAGGCCAATAACACTTCAGTATAAAAGCAAATCTGAGTTTAAATCAATTTAAACTAAAATCCCCTCTGATTCCAAACTCAAGTTTAATTCTAGGCTTCTCTTTCATGGAGAAACAACATGCAACATATTCTATAAAATAGGATGACTCAAAAACTAAAAAATAAAAATAAAAAAATAAATTGCCAGGAAATAATTCTTCTTCCTGAGATATGAAATGTATTCTCCAACCATTAGTAATTAGTGGAGAGCAAAACTCCATTTCCAACTCTTCTATAGTCATCTGGTATAAAAGGGGCTTTGAATTGTAATCTCACTAACTCATCATTTGGTTTCCTTCCTCAGATAAATCTTTAACATAAAATCTCTTTTCAATGTTCTATACTCTTTTAGAGTTTACTTCTTAATATGTTCTCATTGCACAACTTCCCTGAGGTTCCTTGAACTCCTGAGTTCACCTATCACACCACTTTCATGCCTGCCATTGTTTTAATATCTATACTTTCCACTATTTAGGATGGCTATTGACCTTACCTTCTGTGGGTGGCCAGTGCTTCCACACTACCCATTGTTTTCTGACAACTGAACAATTTGTTGTCTCTGTTATTATTGAAGGCTGTGAGATCCACCATAAAGGAGGAATTCAAGGCAGCACAGACAAAACCTTCTCTGTGCGACTTGTTCCACACACCCAACCTGTGTAAACGGATCTGTCTCCTGTCCTTGGTGAGGTAGGCTTCACATCATGCTTATAAAAAGAGTGGAGAATGAGTATATTTCTTATTTCAATTGGGCAATATATGGTGAACACAGCTTTGGATATAAAAGATGAGAAGGATATAACGAGCATTGCTATGGCCAGGGTTATGGCCAGAGTTATGAAAAGCTTGACACAGAACCATTGTACAGTGAGTTCTGTTTATCATATCACACTGCCAGACTCACACCAGAGACAGATGCTGCAAACTTCATCATGGACAGACTTTGACTCGGATTTTCTTCATTGTTTGCTTTCATTGTTTGCTTTAATGGAGATAAAATTTGAAATAGTGAATTACAGACATATATGTAACCCAATGAGTATTTAAGTATGTAAAGATATATCTATCACTCAGATCAAGAGCAGGAAAAATTCTAAAATTCTAAAGACCCATCTTATATTTACATTCCTGACATCTCTCCAAAATAAACATCTAATGGCCTCATCATATATTTGTTTTATTACAAATATAAAATAATCACTTGCATGCACATATTACAAGAAAAAGATAGTTTGCATTTTTAACACCAAAAAGTAACCGATCTTATAATACCATCATTTAAAGTATATAAGTGTTAACTCTCATGACATGTGTCTTTCCTGTGTGTTTGTTACAGATTTTTAATATGGCTACCCACTTTTGGCTTGATTATCCACCTCCAGTACCTGGCAAGCAATGTTTTCCTGATCCAAATTCTCCTTGGTGTAGTCACACTCCCAGTAAATTATCTTTCACTTTGGGCCCTGAATCACAAGGGCCGTCGAATAAGCATATGTTTTTTCATGACCACGATGGGAATCACCTTTCTGGTCAACACATTTGTGCCTGAAGGTAAGGAGAGAGGGTAAAAAAGGAAATATCTTTCCCACTTTCCTGGGGATTTTTCAGCTTGCACCTATAGGAATCAGAAGAACTTGGTTCTAAGTGTTCACTGACACAAGTTGGGCATTTAGAACAGATTCTGCCATCCAGTACTTGGAAAACACCTAAAGGTCAGTAAAGTTTGTTTCCAATGCATGATTATCTTCATTATGGTCAAGAAGTACCTGTAAAATGGAGCCACCATGTTCTGAGCTTCTCTAAGTTTCTCTGAGGTTCTTCTCTTGGCCAATCACACTCCCTTGCAAACATGTAGGGTTTAGACTTATCATTATAAGCTAATATGACCACACCGTATTGTTACTTTTTCTCGATGGCTCTGTCTTATTACTTCACCTTCAGTGACAATCTATACCTGAACTCTATGTGTCTACACATGTGCCTCATCTCAGGTCACCACAAATGCCATTCTGGTTTTGGGGAGTTATTTTGACTTCAGAAAATAAACCTTTGTGTTCCAGTAGAGAATAGGTGACAGCAGTGACAGCATATCCATCACTGTGCTTTGCTGAACTCCTGTGTTGTATCTTGTTTTACAAAATCCCACATTGGTGGGTTCCACTCCTCAGTCTCTCTCTTTGGTATCAGGGATTGAACCCAGTGGCATTGAACAATTGAGCCACATCCCCAGCCCGTTTTATTTTTAGCCACGGTCTTGATAAATTGCTTAGGCCCCTGATAAGTTGCTGAAGCTGGCTTTGAACTTTTGATCCTCCTTCCTTAGCCTCCTACAATGCTGTGGTTACAGGAGTGCACCATCATACCAGGCTACAGGCTTCACTCTTCTTGAGTTTGAACAATGATGTCAGTTTCCTGGCCGCTACAAAGCCTCCGCCAAGGTTTAAAGCTCTGATGAGATTCTTTTTTTTTTAAAGAGAGAGAGAGAGAGAGAGAGAGAGAGAGAGAGAGAATTTTTTAGTATTTATTTTTCAGTTTTCGGTGGACACAACATCTTTATTTTTATGTGGTGCTGAGGATTGAACCCAGAACCCCGCGCATGCCAGGGAGTGCGTTACCACTTGAGCCACATCCCCAACCCCAAGAGATTTTCTTTTAATTGAGTAGAAAACCAACTTTATGTTCCAAAGTCTGTCATGTTTTCTATAATAGAAGTTTTTATTCTTGAGTCTTCAAACATTGATCTAGATCTGGCTACTCTCCAGCTTGTCCATGAATATAGGATTCCTGTCCTTTCACAACTGTCTTTTACAGTCTTTACCCCATGTCAGTACTGTGCATGGACCATTGTTTTGAACCCCATGAGTGCCTGAGTGAGTCTGACACCCCTCAGTAAATCACACATGACAATCCTACCTTCCATTCAAAGGATAGAGACATTGTACAGAAAAAGAAAGTGATTTCCTCCTAAATTCAGCATCCTCTCTTCTCCTTTGACAAATCTGGAGAGGCAAAGAACATGAATACAATTATTCAGAACTTTTATTCATCATAAATTGAACTTTGCATATAAGTCACATCTAGTCCTCATAAACTTCCTCGGTGCAGTTTTTCCACAGTATATTTTACACTGTGAACGTCTCCAACAGAAGCATTTTTTGTTTGTAAATTGGAGAATGAAGATTCCTTCAACTCAGAATTCCTAACTTTCCTGGCTCTTCCTCTTTCCAGAAATGCAGACCGTGCATATGATTCTGACAACTATGGGAGGAGGAATTTCTTTTGCCTCTGTTACCTGTTCTCTTACCCATACAAATGAACTGCTCCCCACCGTCATCAGGTACAAAATCTCATAGGTTCCTTGTGAAGGTTAAAACAGTTCCTTCTCAACTCTAACACTCATCAAGGGAATAAAACAAAAGTAATCAATGGTGATTATAACAATTATAGCCAAAGTTTACCCAAAGTTAGCTTTTTCTAGGTATTTCTAGGTGTGCTAATATACCACTAATGTACATCTCCTATATTCTTTGGAGTCACCTAAATTGGAGATGCTATTGGGCAACTCACAATAGATAAATTATAGAAACAGCCCAGATGCCCATCAACAGATAAGTGAATAAATAAAACATGGTACATATACATAATGAAGTTCTATGCAGCCATAAAGAAGAATAAAATTGGTGCTGGGTTTGTGGCTTGGAGGTAGAGCATTCACCTAGCATGGGTTCAATCCTCAGCACCATGTAAATTAAAATATTGTGTCCACCTATAACTAAAAAATAAATATTAAGAAAATTATAAAAAAAGAATAAAATTATGTCATTTGCACATAAATGGATGGATTGCAGAGGACCATGCTAAATGAAATAAGCCAGAATCAGAAACTCAAGGGTTTAATATTTTCTCATATATGGAAGCTAGAAAGAAAAACGTGAAGAACAAGAATTTTTATAAAACAAAAAGGGAGACCTCTAGAGCAGAGAATAGGCATTGGAGTAGAGGAACTGTACAATGAACTTGACCGGATTATGGACCTATACCAATGTATCACAACAAATCCCATGATTTTGTATAACTGTAATGTACCAGTAAAGATAAAGTAAGTATGTAATAAATTGTAAATGAGTAATAAAATAACATAACATAAATGATTAATGGAATTTTTAATAATAAAACATGTCTTTGTAGTCTGTGAACTTTATAAAGATTGCTAGCAGATGAAACAGAATTTCAAAAACAAGAACAAGTCATCAATCTTCACATGCCCAAACACACTCCTTGTTGTCTCTCATAATTAATGAAAAAAAGGTGACACAAATCCATCTGCATTCTTACCAGGTTAATTTTTTATTGTTGTTTGTGCTCCAAGGGCAACAGCTATAGGAATCATTGGAGTTTGTGGTAGTCTGGGGTCAGCCCTGGCACCCCTGTTGATGATCCTGGAGACATATGCTGAACCCTTGCCCTGGATCATCTATGGAGCCTCCTGCATCTTGGCTGGCCTTGTTGTCTTCCTCCTTCCAGAAACCAGGAATCAGCCTCTGCCTGACTCCCTCCAAGATATAGAAAATGGGTGAGTGAGCCTCCTCATGGTCCCTTAGAGGAATTATGTGTCACAGATGAGAAGACAAATTCCCCTGGGGCCATTATGGCTCTGGCAATCTTAGACCTACTCTCTTTCCAAGTGGTCAGTGCCATTGGTTTAGTAAAGGCAATATCCTTTAACCAGTGATATCAGATGTCCCCCTGAAGATCTCTAGATCACGCAAGCCAGTTCTTCCCAAACTGCCCCAGTAGGTTTAGTAGTAAATATGACACAATTAGGTCTGCTCAGTCCTTTCTGCTCCAGTGTAGCACATACCACTGAACATATCTCACAAACATGCACAAATACAAATGCCAAGTCTCACCTTCCAGGTCCTACTATTCTGTGACCCAATGAGTGCTGGTAAACTGTCTGGCATTGTCATTTTTTTTATAGGCTTGAGCTCTTCCCTGGTCACTGAAGAACCCAGGGGAGAACACATACAGAAATAGGGCCCCTTCCACAGGTGACAATATATCTAAGGGGAGGGGTCTTCATGTGTTGCCTGTGAGATTCAGACCCTCTGATTTTCACGAGGAATGAAAGCATTCAAAAAAGAAAAGAATTCAATAGTAAATAAAGACATTTTTAAAATGATGAAGGATTAGGGAATATTTTCAAACTTTTGTGTACTTCCCTTGATTTATCAAAAAACTCCTTTGGAGAATGACATGATAGCCAAGGATGACAGTAGAAATTATCAAAGCTTCCTTCCAAATACTGCCAGGAATATTTGTCTTTTATTTTACAAGATTTACTCAGGTCCTTAAACAGGTGTCATAGTTTGTTTGTTTGTTTGTTTTTCACCAAGGTTGGTGGGGAAAAGATCAGCTTGCTCTAAGGAATGCAGGAGATATATTCTTTCTCCATGTCACTTTGTGTTTGTGTTTCTTTCATTGTGGTTTTTGCTGTATTTGTTCTAGGGGGAAAGACTCAAGAAAAACAGAGCAGGAAGATACCTCCATCAAAGTGACACACCTCTAAGGAATTCCAGGAATTGACAACTGATCAAAGAGCAAGATAAAAGAAGAAATATCAAGATCACTCCTAGATACTAGCAAAAAATATTTAAATAAATAGATGCAATAGTAACAATGAATCCCATTTACAATTGTGATGCTAAATTTTGTATACAAGATGCTTTATGAATCACAAGAAGTTCAAAGCAACTACAATACTTTGAAATACATGAGAAACTATTTACATGGTTGCAGATACCTAAAAGGTTTTGGATAGGGAGATGGAATTAGCTTAAAAACATTTTTCCTTCTGAATTTATAGGAAGAGTATTTTATTGGATAATTACAATGAAGAACCTCACGTTCTGGAAACAATTTGAAACAATAGTTACAAACATCTAAAAATTATTCCTAGTATGTGAGTCAGTTGTTTGTCTTTGCAACAAAATACTGGAGGTAAGTGAATTAAATGAAGGATAGATTTATATTGGCAAACAGTTTCAGAATTCTCTTTCCATGGTTGCTTGACCCTGTTGCCTTGGGTCTATGGAAAGGGAAAGTATTATATTGAGGAGTCCATGGTGGAACAAACTTGCTCACTTCATTGAAGACAAGAAACAGAGGAAGTCACCAGGATCCGAATATCTCTTTCAAGGTCACACTCCCAGTGACATAAATCACTCCAACTAGGTACAACCTCCTGAAGTTTCTACCACCTGTCAATCATACCACCTGTGGGGAGTCATCCATAAACTGTGCATGGTGAATTCAAATGACTCGAAAGCCATTAAGCAGAAAAGTCTGTTAGGAATTCGCAGCAGCAACCCTGCTGGTTTGAGAATGCCCAGTTCATGTGACTTTCTACCTAGCTCTGTCAGAGGCTCACCATAGCACTGGAGATGGGCATGACCCCTTAAGAACTGAGCAGACTGCCTCCTCCCACACCTCTCCTGTTTTTTTTTTTTTTTTTTTTTTTTTTTTTGCAAAAAAGCTCCTATTGATCCCTTTTGATCTGTATCACTACAAATAAAGCAAGTGGGGGTGGGAGAGAGTTGGGGGGTTCCTTTCTCTTGTTAGAAGCTGTACTCTCTGGTCAGTTTAGCCCATCACTGCCCACTCTCTGAAACTTATTTCTGATCTCTCATGTTTACTTCCTTGTACTATTTTCTTAGCTTTATTTCACACGAGTCCATCCCATTTCCTTCACCCACGAGGGAAGTGAGCAAGAATTTGCCTAGAACAGGGACTATTCACAAGGATTCCAAAATGAGAAAGAGTACAGGTGGGTGCTTGGTCCTCTCTCACAGGAAATTTTCATGATTAGCTTATTGAGAGAAAGAGGAGAGAGGAATTTTTTTTTTTAAATAGCGTGATGTTAAGCATGGCGAACTCACTCTCTACAGAGAGGGAGAGTTACTTAGCTATTCTTAAAGGTATCATGAAGCAAAAAGGGAAATCTGTGAAGTGAGCTCAACTTGCCCAGTTCCTACAGGTGATTAAGGAAGTTTGTCTGTGGTTTTCTGAGGAAAACTTCGTTTGACTTGCATACTTGGGAAAACTCTGCAGGGAGCGGCATGCTGGTTTTATTTCAGCTAATAGGCCTAGGAGCACAATCCAGAATGTCGAAAGAATTTGGACTGTGATAGAGACTTCTTTATATTCAGACCAAGATATTGGACTATTTAATCACCACCTTTGACATGTTGTTATAAGTCTTAGACCTACTGGACAAGCCTGCCTACCTTTCAGGTCTTCTCTGATTGCAGAGAACATAACACTAGATAGATGGAGAGAAGACCTAAGGATGGAGGTGAAACATGCTCCATTTGTAGCTGGTAAAAAGCAGAGAGAGAACCTAAGGACAGAGTCAAAGCACCCTGCATTTGTACTGAGATAAAGGCAGGGAAACAGCCCAGAGGTAGAGCCAGAGCATGCTTCATTAGACAAAGCCATACAGGAAAATGGGGCGGGGATCACTTTGCTGGACTGTGAGGAAGACTCTGGTCTGAGGAGGAGGATGAGTTGACAGCAGACCTCCATAATTTGCATTTGAATCATCCTGCTCCAGAGATCCACCCTGTCCCTTGGGGAAGACCAAAAATCAGTGTCCCTAATATGGTGGCTACAAAAGTTACCATGCTTCAGCAGAGGCTTAGTGCCACCAGAGTGGCAGAAGAAGATTTATTGGGATTTAAATTATATCCAATATTTGAGCAATTAGATCTGCAAAATCCAAATCAAAATATATGTATCCATGCAGCCTTTCCTTTTAAAACATTAAAAGAAATAAAATTCACTTGTTCCACGTATGGCCCCAATTCACCTTTTTTCATAGCTTGATGAAATCATTGTGTAATGAAACCCTGCCACCTAATGACTGGATTATCCTTGTGAAAGCTTGCCTTTTGGGAGATGAATATTTGCTGTGAAAATCTAGTTGGATGGATTTTGCTCTGAGCAGGCATGCATGGAGTACATATCACGTTGGAAATGTTGACTGGGACGGCACCATTTGCAACAATTAAATTATGATTTACAAATGTATACTTAGATAAGTGTGTGTGTTCAAGAAGGCCATGTAGAAAAGTGCCTACGAAGAGAGAGAAAAACTTAGATTTCAGCCAGATCTTACAGGGGCCCAAGGAGAATTTCTTAGCTTTTGTAGCACATTTATATCCAGCTGCAAGCTGTATGATTGGGGATCCAAATGCATCTGAGATCTTAGTTAAACAACTGGCTTTTGGAAATGCTATAAATTTTGTCAAGAGGTCTTCCAGCCCCACTGCCAAAAGGGAACCGTATCAGATTACATCCATCTCTGTTCTGAAGTCAACCCAAGGTACTCCCAAAGCATAGCCAAGGTGGCCACCTTGAAATAAATTTTACAACCTCCTTTAAAGAAGGCCAATTCTAAGAAGCAATGCTTTAACTTTGGCCAAACAGGACATATGGCTAGAGATTGCAGACAGTCGCAAGAACAAAGAAATGTACGAGGTATTTGCCCACAGTGCCAAAAGGTTGTCATTGGGTGTGGGAATGCTATACCCAGAATGTTGTAAATGGACCACCTCTGCTTATACATCAGGAAGTGGAGGGGGACCAACCCTGACCTCACTAAATAATAAGGGTGTCACCTTTTGCTCTGTAGCAGCTCTTGGCTCGGGATCAACAGTCACTCACTCTAGTCTAGCATCCTCACGCACAGGCCCAGTCTTGCTAAACTCAGGAATAAGAATCCCGGGCTTCCACCCCACCTCAAGATTCATACTGACTCCAGAGATGAGTCCACAAATGATCCCTATGGGAATTTATGGACCTCTGCTGCCAGATACAATAGGTTTAATATTGGGTAGAATTATTTTAACTCAAAAAGGAATTCAGGTATTACTGGGTGTTCTTCATGTATATTTTAATGGAGAAATTAAAGTTGTTGCTCAAACAAATTACATTATTCATCATTCTCCAGAAGATAGCATTGCCTTTTTTTTTTTTTTTTTTTTGATGGGGTAGACATCTGGATCCTTAGAAAGAGCATTCTTGGCTCCATTAGTTAAGCAAGAACGCCCTCTATTGGATCTTAAAATTAATTACAAAATTTTGAAGGGTGCCATAGGTACCAGAGCTGATGTTTCTGTAATTTCCAGTAAATTCTGATCCCAAGATTGGACTTTACACACACCGTCTGCTGACTTAGAAGGCATTAAACAGATCTCTCAGCCTGCTCAAAGTGCTCAATACCTCCAGTGGGAAGACAAAAATGGCAATATAGACTTTTTAAACCTTACATCCTCAATACTTTGCCAGTAAATTTATGAGGGTGAGATATTATGAGAAGCTTAGGAGTTTTGTCAATAACCCCTAATTTCATGATGACATCTACCATGCCTAATGAAGGATCTATCTCTTCTAAAAGATTAAAAATGAATAAAAAGGAAAGGTATTCACCTATGCCTCAGTTTTCTCAGCAAAGACAATATGGATTATTTAATACATTTAATCAGCCTTTTTAATGGGGGCATTGATCTATGTCTTCTCCAGCCCAGAAAATTACAGGAAAAAATAATTGGCTGTCTGATGATCCTTTCTGGGTTGATCAATGGCCCCTTATAGGAGAAACACTTCAAGTAATCCACAATTTAGTCCAGGAACAGCTTCAAGTTGGTCATATTGAGCCTACTCTTAGGCCTTGGAACACTTCAATCTTTGTGGTAAAGAAAAAAAATCTAGCAAATTGAGATTGTTACATGAACTCAGAGCCATTTATTGAACCAATGGAGGCTTTACAGTCTGAACTTCCTTCTCCTATGGAGATACTACTTGATTATCAATTAATAGTAATAAAGATTGTTTTTTCACTATACCATTACATCCAGATGATTGTAAGAGATTTGCTTTTATCATTCCAGCTATAAATTTTAAAGAACCAGGTAAGAGATTTTGCTGGAAGTGTTGCCTCAAGGTATGGCCAATAGCTCCACATTATGTCAACACAAGCTGTTGCTCCATTATGAGAAAAATTCCTTGACTCATCTATAATCTATTATATGGATGATATTCTTTTGACTCAGGCTACTTCAGGTATGGTTTTAAAAATTTTTTCTCAATTAGAAACTTTACTTACTGCAGTTAGTTTATGCATAGCACCCAAGAAGGTAAAAAAGTCTTCTCCTTTTCAATATTTTGGCAATTTAATCAAAGGATGCATGATTCATCCACAAAATCTACAGAACAGAGTTTATGGTTTACAGACATTAAGGACTTTCAGAAATTAGTGGGTGTTATTAACTGGTTGTGGCAACGTTTAAAATTATCCACTGCAGATTTGAGCCTTTGTTTCAGATTTTACAGGGAGACCCTTCTCTAAGTTCTCACCAACTTACAGCACAGGCAAGGACTGCCTTAACAAAAGTTGCAACTGCCATTAAGACTGCACAGCTTACTAGAATTAATCTACAAGAACCTATATATTTATTAACATTTTCCACTATTCATATCCCTACAGGAGCAACATGACAGTCCTTGGGAGTTATTGAATGGCACCTTGCTCACTCTCCTCAAAAGTCTTTGACTTTATTTCATGATCTTATTGCTCAATTAGTTATTAAATGTAGAACATGAGTATTATAATTGGTTGGATCAATAATAATAGCCTTCTATCATTGTAACCCCCTTTTCTATCCAGCAGCATAGTTGGCTCTGGAAATCTTCCAATACTTGGCAAATAGCTTTTTTTTTTTAACCTGTCCGAGATTTTATTAGCAGGACCATAGCAGCCAGTCAAAGAGAAGGGGGTGGAGAGAGAGAGAGAGAGGAGGGAGAGAGAGAGAGACAGAGAGAGAGAGAAGAGAAGAGAAGAGAAGAGGACAGGAGGTGGGGAGAGTGCAAACAGGGAATTGATATTTATGGGCTCAATGCAGGATGAGGAGGAGCAGGGCAAGTGGGCTGTTACTTCTTTATTGGCAGAGAGCTAGTGCAACTTCAGGGATGGGAGGTGCGCCATTCAAAGTTTGCGCCATTCACAGGGATTGGAGGTGATGGTTCACGCACCATTCAGTGCGTCATGGACCTGAGCTCCTGAAAGAGAAGAGCTCTGGGCGCCATCTTTGCCAATATTCCTCCCTTTTTTGTTTTGGTTTGGGGGCACCGTTCTTGATCTGGCTACTTACTGCTGAGTAGGGGCATCGTTTAGAGGGAGGGAGGGAGGTCAGTTGAATGGAGAAGGAGGGCCAGGAGGCCCCATATCCATGTGCTGAAGGCATGGATTTCCTCCAGGGAGAAGTCCATGAACAGGCCCTGCAGCCATGAAAAGAAACAACATTAATTTCTGGTATGTCGTCCAGTCTGTAGGGCTGGTAGAAAAGGCCTATGTCCAGGAGAAGGCAGATTAGAACATATAAAGCAGAAAACCAAGGGCTTATTTCTTTGGAATGGTGGGGTAGAGATGGCCCTTCAGTGGAGTTGTCATTTGGTATCTTCATCTTTCAACACTTGGTGGAGGTTTCTTGGGATGAGTGGATGTGAGTGTCACCCAGCTTGTTGGCAAGTAGCTGGTAATCCCTGAGAAAGAACTGATTGAAAGTTTGGTTAGAGATTTTGTTAATTTGTACTTGAAGGAACTTTAAAATGCAAGGAAGGAAGACAAAAATGAAAAGACCCAAACTAGATGTCCCAGTATCGGTAGACACCAGTGGATGATGGTGTTTGTAAAGAGGTACCAATTGGATTGTTGTGCCAATTGCAGCTTTCTTTTTTTCTAGTTGTTCCTGTAATTGTTTCTAAAAAGGGTGTGGGTGTATTGTGTTGCTGTGGGTTCCTAGATTCTATCAGGAGGCCCATTCTTATGTGTGTTATTCTCCTCTGGAATGGAAGGGAGGGTGGTGCATGACTGTGAAAAATGGAGCTTGAGAGAATTATCTGGAGATATCTCAAAGGTAAATCTGGGTGATTGTGGGGGTCTTGTAAGGTTGGGAGCTGTGGTGGGATTGTCCTATGGAGGGCGTGCCACTGGTTTTAACCTAGAAATATGAATCCAGGGGGTTAGTTTCTTTCCTTCCTGTTGGAGTTTTGCAGCATTGGGTGTACACAGGACTACCTGTAATGGCCCTTCCCATTTGGGGGTTAGGGGGGATCTTTCCCCTGGGGAATAAAAGTAGACCCATTCTCCTGGTTTGAGGGGAAAAGAGGCAGCTGAGTTCTCTGGATCTGGAAGCAACAAATCTTGTTGCTTCCATAGCTCAGAGCATATAAGGAAGAGGAGGGGAAGAGCATATTGGTCAGGGAGGGGCCAAGGCATTGGTGAGATTCTGGGGGAAGAGGACGACCATACATTATCTCAAAGGGGGAGGTAAGGGATGGCTTTTTTGGTAAAGCCCTCAGGTGTAGTAGGGCAAGAGGGAGGAGTTTAATCCAATCCAAGTGAGTCTCTAAAGACAGCTTTATTATGATGTCTTTCAGTGTGCAGTTGGCTCACTCAACCTTACCTGAAGCTTGGGGGCGATAGGGACAATGAAAGTGCCATGGGATGGACAATGTCTTTGCCACATCCTGGGTTACTTGAGAGACAAACTCAGGCCCATTGTTGGATTGGATTGAAGTGGGCATCCCAAATCGAGGGATTACTTCAGTTAGGAGGATGTTAGCCACCATGGTAGCCTGCTTATTTGAGGTGGGGAAGTCCTCTACCCAACCCAAGAATGTGTCTATTAAAACTAGTATGTATTTGAAGTTTTTTACTCTGGGCATGTTGGTAAAGTCAATTTGCCAATCTGCCATGAGAGTATGGCCCCTAGCCTGATGAGAAGGGAAGGTTCCGGGTTTTAAAGATATATTGGGATTCACTCTTTTGCATATCTGGCATGAGGCTGTGATTTGCTGTATCACTTCTTTATCCTGGGGAGTCAGAATAAAGAAAGAGTGGAGAAAGGCTTTGAGAGTCTGTGACTAGTGTGGAAAATGGAGTGGAGGTAAGTAAAGAGGGCATGTTTTGGTGGGTCTCCATTATTGGGTAATATTGGAGAGTATGTGGCAATGAGAGATCCAGTGGGGTCTGAAAGGGCTGCTGACTTGGCTGCCTGATCTGCTTTTGAATTTCCCTGTGTGATGGGGGAGGAGTCATTTTGGTGTGATCTGCAATGGACAGCTTCAAGTTTTTTAGGAAGCTGGGAGGCTTGTAGTATCTGGGTGATGTATGTGGAGTTGGTTATAGAGGTGCCCTTTGAGTTCAGGAGACCTCTCTCCTTCCAAATTGCTGCATGAGATAAGAGAATGTGGAACACATATTTGGAGTCAGTGTAAAGGGTAAGATTTTTCCCTGATGCCAACTCGCAAGCTTGTGTTGCAGCTACCAGCTCAGCCTGTTGGTTGGTGGTATTTGCAGGCAGGGGATTGGCTTCTATTACTCATGATAGGGACACTATGGCATATCCAGCTTTTCTGATCCCCTCATTTATAAAGGAGCTGCCATCAGCGAACCAGATGTAATCAGATTGGTCTAGAGGTCCCTCAGTGATATTAATTGGGCATGGGAGGAAGTTTTCTAGAATTTCCCTGCATTTATGTATTGGGGATTGTGTTTGACCTTGAGCCTGAGTGGGTAACAGAGTTGCTGGGTTGAGAAGAGGGAAGATTTGGAAGGAAACAGAAGAGTTGTAGAGGAAAGAGACCAAGAGAGAGAGAAAATTCAACAGGGAGGGAGGGTTTGGAGGCCTTTGTACGTTAGCAAGTCCTTGAGGTGATGAGGAGAGGTGACAGTGATTTGAGCTCCAAAGGTAAGCTTTTGCGATTCTTTTAATAAAACATAGGAGGCCGCTAGGGTGCAGAGACAAGAAGCCCATCCTTGAATAGTTGGATCTAACTGTTTTGAGAGGTATGCCACCGGAGCAAAGGTGGGATCATACATTTGTCCCAGCACCCCTAAGCCTTGCCATTTGTTTTCATGGACATAGAGAGTAAAAGACCTATTAACATCTGGCAGGTGTAGAGCTGGTGCTTGTAAGAGGGCCTTCTGGAGGGTTCTGAAATGTGGAGCAGCTGAAAGTAACAAGGGCTCATGCTTGTTCCCCTTTGCTAGATCATATAATGGTCTGGAAAGTAATGAGTAATTTGGTACCCATGCCCTAAAATAGCCTGCCAGACCCAGAAATGCGAGAATCTCCTCTTTAATTTTTGGTACTGGAAGGCTTTCAATAAGGCCTTTTCTATTGGTTGTGATAGCTTTCTTCCCTTGGGAAATGTGGAACCCTAAGTAAACAACCTCAGAGAGAAAGAGCTGCACCTTTTGCAGAGAAATCCTATATCCTCAGTGAGCAAGAAAATTCAGAAGGGTGGCTGTGTCAGACTTTGAGGTTTCTAAAGAGGGACTACAGAGGAGGAGGTCATCAACATATTGTAGGAGGATTGAGTTGGGGCATAGAGGGAAAAAATCCTCAAGATCTCCAGCAAGGACTTGTCCAAAAATATGTGGGCTGTCTCAAAACTCCTGGGGCAGGAAAGTCCAGGTTAGCTGTCAGGAATGTCTAGTCTCTGGATCAGTCCAGGTGAAGGCAAATATGTCTTAGGATGAGACGGATAGTGGAATCAAAAGAAGGCATCTTTAAGATCAACAACTTAAAAACAGGGGGAGTTTGCAGGAATGGAGGAAAGGATAGTATAAGGGTTTGGAACTTAGGGGATGTATGGGCCTGATTGAAGAATTTATTAACCTTAAGTCCTACACAAAATGGTATGTTCCATTAGGCTTTTTTACTGCTAAAATTGGATATATTGGATATTGAATGGAGAGTGTATGGGACGGAGGAACCCCTTTCTTGTAAGCTCTGATTGACTGGCTTTAGGCCCTTAAGATTGGCCACTGGCAGTGGGTATTGGGCCTGGTTTCGGCAGTGGTTAGGGTCTTTAAGATGCACTTCCGTGGGAGAGCAATTTGCAGAGGACGGGGTTTCAATGTCCCATATAATTGGATCTACTATTTTATAGGGGAGGAGAAAATGTGTGTTCTGGTGGTTGTTGGGGTCTCCAACAACTGAGGGGTTTTCATTCTTCTTCTGGATGACTTCCTGGAGTTTATCTTTTGTGTTTTACCAGACACAAAGAGATAAAGTCTCTTCTTCATTGGGGAGTAAAGCCATGATGAAGATATGAGTAGGGGAGGACAATAAGGGTAAGGTTAAGGAGGCCTTCAATATGGATAACATATCTCTTCCCAGCAAGGGGACCGGACACTGAGGCATAACCAAAAAATGGTGTGAAAAGAAGAACTCAGATAAGGAGCAAGTGAGGGGAGGAGTTCTGCACGGGATGATGGTTTGATCTCCTACCCCAACAATAGGAGATTCAGAGGGATAGGTAGTTTCCTAAAACTCTCTCAGAACTGAGAATGTGGCCCTGGTGTCTACCAAAAAGTTTATGGGATGCCCATCCACTCAGATAACAACCTTGGGTTCCTGCTCAGTGATTGAATAGGTTGGGACAGAAGACCCAGGGCCCTGTCAATCCTCAGCTGCTAGGCTCAGCAAGTGACTGTCAGGGTGACTGACCTCAGCTCCCCTCTGGGAATTGGGGCAGTTCAATCCCCAGTGGCCAGGACGTCAGCATCTGGGGCATGGTCTGGGTGGTGCCCTGGGGTTAGGGCAAGCCTTAGCCCAATGTCCTTCATTACCACACTTAAAGCAGGGCCCAGGGGGTCCTCGTTGTGGGGGTTGTTGTCTCCCCCTTTCCATAGGTTGGATGGAGCCCTGTAACACCTGAGCCAACATCTGGCATTTTTGGCGTTTTGCTCTTTCATCTCTATTGTGGTAGACGTTGAAGGCCATGGCCATCTGAGGAGTTAAGGGTCCTTTCTCTAAATTTTTTATCTTTGCCTGGATGTTGGGGTAGCTTTGTGAGAAAAAAATAGGTCATAAGAAGTTGCCTCCCATCTGGGAATTCAGGGTCAAATTAATGTACTGAAGGAGAGCCTTTGTCAGTCGGTCTAGGAAGGCTGAGGGCTTTTCACTCTTCTTCTGGATGACTTCCTGGAGTTTATCAAAGTTAATACCCTTTTGTGCTGCTGCCTTTGGGCCAGTTATCAGACAGGTAATAAGGTGGTCCCTGTGTCCCAGGTCTTGGGGGTCATTATAATCCCAACACGGGTCTTGGTCTGAAACTGCCTGGGCCGCTAGGGGATGGTAGGCATCAGTCTGATGAATCTGGTCTGTATAGGCCCTAGCCTGGTCCCAGACCCTTCTCCTTTCCTTAGGGAGGAGAATATTGGACAGAATCATATAGAGATCATGAAAGGTGAGGCTTTAGGCTTGATTTAAGTACTGAAACTCTTTAATATAAGAGACAGAGTTTTCAGTGTAAGATCCCAATATTTTTTTCTACTTGAGAAAGGTCAAGCATAGAAAAAGGAACATAAACCCTTAAAATCCCATCTGGCCTGGTGACCTCTCCAAGGGGGGCCACAATATGTGAAGTTTGAGTCTGGTGATGAAATGTGGTGACTTGTGGGTTAGGTGCTGTATTAGCACGTAAATGGGTGGCTGATCAGGTGGTGGGTGGACTAAACTGAGGTGGAGGGACTGGGGTGGAAGGAATGGAAGCAGGAGGAGATTGTGGGGAAATGTTGGGAGGAAGAGAAGGAGGAGTGTTCCCAGAAGAAGCCACAGATGTAGAAGATGGGGAAGTGGGAGGGGGTAAAAGTGGGGAAAGCAGGGCTGAAGGTGGGGGAGAGTGGAAAAGTGGAAAGTGGAGGCGGACAGCAGAGAAGAGGAAGAAGAGGGAGAAAGTGTGGAGGCAGAGGATGGAGAAGAGGAGGAAGGAGGCTTGAGAGCAAGGAGTAGATGTTGAGGCTTGCACTGGTGCAGAGATTTGGATAAGATTGAAGCAAGGAAAAAGCCTCCACATAGGGAATCATGTTCCACTTCTTTGATTGCTCAAAGTAATTAAAAATATCCTGGAGTAAATTGGGATCCATAGACTCACACATGGGCCAAACCTTTTGGTTGTCCAGAGGATATGTAGGCCAGTCCTGGATATAGAATTTTATGAGCCCTTTTGGTTTAATATCAGGGGCCAGGCTCAGGGTTTTCAAATTATCTAAGAGGCACCACAAGGGAAAATCGGCCAGGAGGGATGAGGAATTTTCCATGCTGGAAGGGCAAGATGGGAGTCAGAGAAAGAGTAAGAGAGAGGGAGAGAGAGAAAACCTGGGCCAGAAAGAGCTTCCTGGAAGCTCTGGAGTGGACAGAGGGTCAAGTGGGTGTCCCAAAATGGCCGACTGCCGCAGGGAAATAGAGGGAACTGCCAGGTCGTCACCAGGGTAGTGCAATCTGTGAGACCCAAATAGGGCCTGGGCCATGGGAAACCTGACATCAGGAGAGTTTTTCAAGTGGAACAAAAGAGTCAGAAGGACACTGTTGGAACGGAGGCAGAACTCTGGTGAGACGGATTGCAGCAACTGTGCTAACCCATCCACAGGATCCAAGAGTGAGGGGAGACAGAGAAGTTAGAAAGGGAGAATTGATCCTAAGTCCCAGGCAGTCAATTCCCAGGGTTGTCCTAGCAGAGCACCTGGGGTCCGCCATGACCCTGATGGGTCTCGGTGGGGTGCATTCCCCCGCTAAAACACCCAGAGGGATTGCTGGACACTCAACGGCCAATTCTCTCATTCTGGTGAGTTAGGGTTTAGGCACTCATGGGATGGGGAACTCACCAATCTTCAGGCCAGTGGTGGATATCAGGCAGGTGATCAGAGGAGTGGAGTATGACAGTTATGATTGGGCTCGGAGTTTGGGAACGGGGTTCTGTCTTGAGTGATGGGGATCCCCATCCTGGGTTTAGGCACCAATGTAGGAATGGTAGAAAAAGCTCTGTAAACTCAACAAGCCAAAACAACTGTTTACCTGTCTGAGATTTTTTTAGCAGGACTGTAGCAGTCAGTCACAGAAGAAAAGAGGGTGGAGAGAGAAGAGAGAGAGCGAAGAGAGAGAGAGAGAGAGAGAGAGAGAGAGAGAGAGAGAGAGAGAGAGAGAGAGAGAGAGAAGAGAAAAAAATAAAAGAAGAAGAGAGGAGAGGGTGGAGGAGAGAGAGAATGGCAAATAGCTTTTGCTAATTTTCCTGGTCAACTAGAAAGTCATTATCCTTGTAATAAGGTTGTTCAATTTGTTCTTGTACTTCATTTATTTTCCCCAAAATTATGTGCTCAACCAATAGTCATAGCAATGACAGTGTTTACTGATGGCTCAAGTTCAGGAAAAGCAGGTTTCTATAGCCATGCGTATACTGAGATAACACAGACTTCATATACTTCTGCACAATGAGCAGAGTTTCAAGCTCTCATTTGTACCTTACTTCCCCTTACTAATGAGCCAATTAATATTTATAGCAATAGTGCATATATGGTTGGATTCGCTAAACATATTGAAACAGCTACTGTTAGAAATAAACCATCAAAATAACTATTCCATTTGTTCCATACTTTGCAAAAGACAATAAATGCATCAATATCCTAGTTTCATTAGTCATATCAAAGCACATTCTAATATTTCAGGTTCTTTGGCATCAGAAAATGATAAGATTGATAAACTTGTTGCTGCCTGTCAATAAATATCTTTATATGATTATGCACAAGCTTAACATTCTTTACATCATCAGAATGTTTCTAGTGTACATAAAAAAATTTATGTTATAAGGGAACAAGCTTATCAAGTTGTTTGCAAATGTCCACAATGTGTTATACATATTCCATCTTCACCAACTGAAGTTAATCCGCATGGTTTACCACCAAATCAACTGTGGCAAATGGATGTAACTCACATCTGTCAGTTTGGCAAAAATTGTTATGTACATATTATTGCTGATTCTTATTCTAGATTTATCTTTGTGACTGTCCATGTTATTTTTCATTGCATAGCTGATTTTGCTTTATAAGTTTGTCCTTTACAGATTAAAACTGATAATGCTCCAGTTTATACTAGTTCTTTTCAGCAGTTTTGCCACCATTTTCTATCGATCATAAAACAGGCATTCCTTATAATCCTCAAGGTCTAGCCATTGTAGAGCACACTAATTTATCTATTAATCTACAAGCACAAAAACAAAAAGGGATAAATAAGACCTCTCAAAATAACCTTAATCATGCCTTATTTGTTTCTAAATTTTTAAAATTGTGATTCTGAAGGTTGCACTGCTGCTCAAACATGTCTTCCACTGTTACAGGTCCATTGGGCCTAGTTTGGTGGAAATATTTACAAACAGGATAGTAGAAAGGACCAGACCCAGTGATAATGTTGGGTAGACATCATGCTTGTGTTTTCCCAGAAGGTGTATTTTGTCCTATTTGGGTACCTGAACATGCTATCAGACATGGAGGACCTGGAGCCAAAGTTCAAACAACTGAAGATCAATCCAGATGTTCCTCCAGCAGGAACAGGAAGCTATCATGGAGGAAAAGGATGAGGAAGGCCCCAAGGGACCAAACATCCAAACTGCCATCATGGAAACAACTGAAGAATCTGAGGCAACAGGCTGTGCAGTGCAAGAGGCTGTACACATGGTTCGACAACAAAGTCTCCAACCACAATGTCTGTGGCCATGATAGCTCTGTTGAACTGTCAGGTAGGTGGGGTTCATGGAGAAACTTATTGGACCTATTTCCTGGATTCACCTGTAGTGGATCCAGTGATGTGGACTGGAGAATCCATCACAGTATTTACTAATGATCCTCATTACATAGAATACAGATACTCACATTACATCCATCCATGTGACTAATTTTAATTATACTGGCTACAGTGGGAAACTACCTATATGTTGGTCCCATGATAAACATGTTCGCTGTTTAAAGGTATCTGTTGAGGAAAAGACAGTTTATGGAGGACCTAGGCTAGCCAATTATACTGGCCCGTGGGACTTAATATTATATGTATGGACAGTTATTACAAGGGTTCATTCTCAAAACAAGCCAGTCATTTCCACAGAATGTCCACAAACACCTTACTGCCTTCATCATTCTGCAATAGAATTTTGCACCTTTCCTAAATGGATGGAATGTGCAAATGTCTTGCCAGGACAACATAAAGTTTCTAGAAGTGGTGGATATATTTTGGATTTGTCTCCAACTATGTAAAGATGCCATGACCTCTGGAGGTATTGTTGGTAATATTCTAACATTCATCAAAGGTGGTATCTCTACCACGCGGCCTGTGCAGTGGTTTCATTAATGAGGTTCTAGGCATAAAGTTAGTTAGACGAGATCGAAATAAAAACACAAGACTCAATTACCTTAATTCTATTGCTAGGTCCAAGACGGCTCCCCTCTCTGGTTCGCTCCTCTAGCCGCCCAGCAGGGCAGCAAGGATTACTCAGGGCTAGCAGGAGAGAGAGAGCGAGCACGCCGGGGAGTAGCCTTTTATTAGGGAACCAGAGATTCAGGGGAGAATTCCATCCAATGAAGGTTGAGGGGGGGCTGCACTCCAAGGTCAGGGTCAGCGATTGGGTCCCCGGGGTCAGTGGTCAGGCACACCCCCACACGGATGGGCTCTCTAATCAGGAGAGGGCCGGGAAAAACTTCGACTTATGCCAAAGTGCCTCAGACCCTCAACCGGAGGCACCCGATCACGTGTGAGAATGGCTTCCCACATATTCCCCCTTTTTTTGTCTTAAAAATGAGGCGGCGGTTCATTCTCTGGAGTTCCTGGATTCTTGATTGGAAGACTCGCCATCCTATAGTTACAATACAAAAGAGAATTAACAGCAAAGAGAATAATCCAATAATGTACCAAGCGGAGTGTTTAAGAATATTCCCAGGGTTGAATCCATTTAACTCCTTCAATATTTGGTTAGCCAAAGAAGAAGGATCTGAAAAATCAGCTTTATTATTTTGAATGTCTTGGATATGGTGATGAAGTTCCAGAATATCCAAGCTATTATTACTATTTTGCCAAATACCTAATAAATGGTTTTTAACCTTCTCCCAATCCCAGAGAGAAGCATTGTACTTGGCAGCTGTAACACATACATACTTATAATTGGCATGGCATTTAAGCCTCTCCTTAAATTTTAAGGCTGAAAGTTCATTACCTATGTCTATAACAGTCGCCTCTAAGGCATTTAATTTAGTTTCAATCCTTTCATCAATATTTACTTGATTATGCAGAGCCTTGGAAGTATTTTGAGCTAAATTATTAAGAAATTTTGCATGCTGAATATTTTGAGACAACGTCAGAGACGCAGAGACAGTTGAGGCAATAAATGAGACCAGTGCTAACACACCAACAATTATGACTCCAATAGCACGTTTAGGTCTTGTTAGCTGAGCATGAATTTGCTGCAAGACTTGTAAACCAGCATCAGCATATCATGGCTCTGAAATATTATCAGGTAATAAAACAAAAGAGGGCTGATGAAGTATCAGCCCTCCTTTTCCTCCATTATACCTAGTAATACAATTGGTTAGGTTGCACTTATTACAAGCAATAACATATCTGTCACCCATCCATTTAACTTTTACATTTCCAATAATTAAAACATAAGGAGATTGGACACAAGCTCTTAAGCCATAGCAAGATCCCTCTTTACAGTTCTTGCCGACAAATTTTGGTAAAGGCTTATCTGTAAAATGTAAATACTCTGAGGCAGCAATTAAGCACCAAATATCTTTTTGAATACCTCCTTCACTATAAGTCAAAATATTACTGACAAATCCTGCAGGTGTCATAGCAGAATTTCTTCGTAATTGTCTTTTATCAATCTTTGGAGACCAGTCTAAAATATACCCACTATCTTTAGACACCTTATGTTGTACAGGAAAGGCATTTACACAATCCATCCATTTAGGAAAGGTGCCGATCTCAATTATAGAACTATTTGGACAGTGGGATATCTGTGGAGGTTTTGCAGAAATGACTGGCTTGTTATGGGAAAGTCCCATTTTAATTACTGATCTAATATTAGGTTTTAAGTCCCCATAAATAGAATTATTTGTCAATCTAGGTTTACCAATCGCTGTCTTTTCTTCAAATGATACTTTCAGACAGCCAGCATGTTTATCATGTGACCAACACAAAGGTAATTGGGCACTGTAGCCAGAATAATTAAATCTAGTCACATGATTGGGAGTAATATGAGTATCTGTAAACCCTCCTATCATGAATAGATTCTCCAGTCCACACAGCTGGGTGTACCAGGGGTGGATCTGGGAAATATGTCCAATAAGTGTCTACTTGATTCCCTTTTACCTGACAACCCAGTAGGGCAATTACTGTCGCTACCATCAAGACTGGGGTCCTGTTCTTTCCTAGGCGTCGAAGTATTTGGGAAGCCTGGGTTGTTAGCTTCTTTACGTCTTTCCACGAAATCAGCTTTTCGACTGGTTCAATCTGGTCTTTCTTCATCCTTTTCCGAAATCTCCTCCTTCTGGGTAGTGGCTCCTCTGGGTCGATCCTCAGTCGCTTGAATCTGGGTTCTATCTCCTCCATGTCTAATACACGTTCAGGCACCCAAATATGATGGAAGGCACCTTCTGGGAAGATACAAGCATGGCCTTTTCCCCACATTATTACCGGATCTGGTCCCTTCCACTGACCAGTCTGTAAGTCTTTCCACAGAACTCTGCCTAAGGGGCCTGTTACTGAAGGAGACATTTGTCTCTCAGCAGCAGTGTGACCTTCTGCATCACAGTTTAAAAAATTTAAAACAAATAAGGCATGATTAAGGCTATTTTGGGGAGTGACAATCCTATTCCCCCCTTTTAATTTTTGTAATTGAAGCTTAATAGATAAATGAGCTCGTTCCACAATGGCTTGACCTTGGGGGTTATAAGGAATTCCTATTTTATGATTGATTTGAAACTCTTGGCAAAATTGTTGAAAAGAAGAGCTTACGTAAGCTGGAGTATTATCTGTTTTAATCTGCATAGGGCACCCTAAAACGGAAAAAGATGCTAAGCAATGAGAAATTACATGTTGAGCATTTTCCTTAGTACGTGCTGTGGCAAAAATAAATCTAGAATAAGTGTCCACTATGACATGCACATAACATTGCTTACCAAATTGAGGAATATGAGTTACATCCATCTGCCATATCTGATTTGGTTTTAATCCACGGGGATTTACCCCTGATGGCAGAGATGGAGTGTGAATAACACACTTTGGGCATTGGCTTACAATCTGAAGAGCTTGTTCTCTGGTAATACTAAATTTTTTACGTAAGCTAGAAGCATTTTGATGGTGCAAGGAATGGGAAGCTAGTGCACAGTCATATGAAGACATCTGTTGACAAAAAGCTACTAACTTATCAATTTTGTCATTACCTGAAACTAGAGGTCCAGGAAGATTAGTATGGGCTCGAATGTGTCCTATGAAACATGGGTACTTTCGCATTAGTACTGTCTTTTGTAAATTATGAAATAATTCAAATAACTCCTGTGATGAAGTAAACCCAATCATTGAAGTTTCAATATTTTTGGTAACTCCGACTGCATATAAGCTGTCAGAATAAATATTAATAGGCTCATTTGAAAAGTAATCTAAGGCACAGATCAGAGCTTGAAGCTCTGCTCTTTGGGCAGAAGTATAAGAAGTTTGTATCACCTCTGTGTGAACACGACTGAAAAAACCTGCCTTACCTGAGTTAGAACCATCCGTGAACACCGATAAAGCTTCCTCTATTGGATAAGCTCGTACAATTTTTGGAAAAATGAGTGATGTTAATGATGCAAATTGTACAATCTTATCACGAGGATAATGGCTATCTATCTGTCCAGGGAAATCAGCAAAAGCTATCTGCCAATAGTTAGAAGTTTGAAAAAGCCAGTTAGTTTGTTGAGCAGAAAATGGAATAATAATGATATCAGGCTCAGATCCAATTAATTGTAAAATCCTAGTTCTACCTTTAATTACTAATTGAGCTATAGAATCATGAAAAGGAATTAATGTTTTTTGAGGAGAGTGGGATAAATAAATCCACTCAATAACTCCTAATCTTTGCCATATGGCTCCTGTTGGAGTATGTTCAGTTGGAAATATTAATAAATACACTATTTCTTTAGGATCTATTCTAGTAAGCTGTGCATTTTTAATTGCAACTTCAACTTTCCTTAAGGCTGCCTTAGCTTCCAAAGTTAGCTGACGTGGAGAGGTTGGAGAAGGATTCCCTTGTAATATCTGAAATAAAGGACTTAATTTAGAAGTAGTTAGTTTTAAGGATGGCTTTTGCCAATTAATCTCTCTTAAAAGCCTTGAAAATCATTAGGGGTTTGTACGGAAACAGTTTGTTCCACTCCGGTAAAATCAAAGATGGCAGCCCCCATGGTCGGCGCGATGACGTCACATTGCGCGACCACCTACTTCCTCACTTTCGTCCCAGGGGCGGGCCGACCGGAAGTTTGTGTTCCGGCTAGGCGGAAATGCCGGCGGCGAGAAGGCGGGCTCATCTGCGCCATCTGAATCCACCGCGTGGCGTTGAGTCCTGTAATATCTATTGTCGCCAGTAGATGGAGCTCTGAACTTAAAATTGCGCATGCGACACTCGCGGGCAAAATGATTGTTTCTACCACAAACGTAACATCTACCGCGGGACTTTTGACCTAAATTTTTCGGCCCCAAAGTCTCTTTTAACACAGCCGCTAAAGTCACTGCTTGCAACTGTGTGGGATCTAAGTCAGAACACAGGCGAATAAACTCAGAAACAGTTCCTTTTTTACGATGCGGTCTGAGGACATCTTGACAAATTTTATTAGCGTTCTCAAAAGCCAACTGCCTGACTATAAATTCGCTTGCTCCTGGGTCCCCTATGGATCTGTTGGCAGCCTGATATAATTGGGCTACGAAATCTGAATAAGTTTCATTGGCACCTTGTCTGATTTTGGTAAGGACTAAATTGGACTGGTCCTTGGGGACAATCTGTTTCCAAGCACGCTTTGCACAGTCAGTTATCTGATTGTATACAGCAAAATCATAATTTAATTGTCTTTCTAACGCTGAGAAATCTTCAGTCCCTAAAAACATCGTTACTGGCGTTTCTAGGCCCTGCCTTCTGTTTCTCTCTGCTTGCTCATTACAGAAATCACTCCAATAGGTTTTCCAGATTAAGTAATCTCCCCCGCTCAGACAAGATCTGGCTAAAAAAATCCAATCGGAAGGAGGAAGGGGTTGTGAACAAATATTTTCTATCAGACTTTGAACAAAAGGGGAATTTGGACCATACGTCTCACATGCACTTTTTAATTCTTTAATAGTTTTAAATGGGATTACAGTATGAACTCTTACTCTCTGATCTTGTTCATCAGCTTGCTCAAAAACTGGAAAGAGGTAAAAACCACTAGTATCCTCCCCCATTTCTTGAGCCTTCTTAATACCTTGCTGGACTGGGGTAAGAAGAGTCATTTTTAATTTAGTATACCTGTTAAATTTGGTCCTTCTAGCAGGTACCGGCCGAATTTGAATAGCTTGGGCAGGCGGTGTTAAGCGCAGCCTATTAAAATTTCTCTCTAAGTCCTGAATTTCAATATCTGATCCTTCCTCTTCAGACTGTGAGTCATGGTCCGAATCTGAACTATCGCCATTTTGAATTTGGGTTTCTACACCACGTGGTTGAGAAGAACCTTGAGCCCCTCTAGGAGTTTCTTCCGTATTTTCCTCTCTAGCAAGATCATCTATCTTTTCCGGAGGGCCTTCTAGGATCTGGGAGGTTTCTCCTCTATGATGTTGCTCTGTACAATCGGCTTGTGGGCTAGTCTGATCCTGCGAGCTAAAGCCCACATTTTTAACCTTTGGCTTGGCCCCTAGTGCCTTTGTTTTTAAACGGCTTAAGGGAAAGGGAATTAACTTAGCCTCAGGCTGATTCTCCATTTGAATAGACCTAACAGCTGGTTGAATGCCTTTTAAAAGGTCCTCAGGGGGCCATGAACTCTGGCCCATATATTCAAAAAGACAAACTTCTAGAGCTGTCCATGTTTTCTGTATATTTTCAATGCCTCCAGGTAATTCATTAGAAATACAAACTCTCTGTAACTTCCTTCCTAATTTCTCCCAAGTAAGTAAATTTAGAGATTCCTGTTTGCAAAACCAAGGACAATATTCACCTACAATCTTTAAAAATTGTAATAACTGAGTTTTCTTTATCTGTTTCCCTTTCTGATTAATTATACTGTCTAAAATAGTCAGGTACATTTCCTTATCAGAAGAAGTTGAATTTCCCATTTTAATTAATTTAACGTCTCTTTCCTTCAATAACTCCAGGTACTTTTGTGACCCAATGTCACTTCTTCCTTTATCTTTATCTTTTTCCTTTATTTCTTTATTTCCTTTTTCCTTATCCTTATATCTTTTTTCCTTATCTTTATAGCGCGCTCCCACTCAATCTAACTAATCTAGAATGCCCCCCTCGTGGGCGCCAAATCTACCACGCGGCCTGCGCAGTGGTTTCATTAATGAGGTTCTAGGCATAAAGTTAGTTAGACGAGATCGAAATAAAAACACAAGACTCAATTACCTTAATTCTATTGCTAGGTCCGAGACGGCTCCCCTCTCTGGTTCGCTCCTCTAGCCGCCCAGCAGGGCAGCAAGGATTACTCAGGGCTAGCAGGAGAGAGAGATCGAGCACGCTGGGGAGTAGCCTTTTATTAGGGAACCAGAGATTCAGGGGAGAATTCCATCCAATGAAGGTTGAGGGGGGGCTGCACTCCAAGGTCAGGGTCAGTGATTGGGTCCCCGGGGTCAGTGGTCAGGCACACCCCCACACGGATGGGCTCTCTCTTCAGGAGAGGGCCGGGAAAAACTTCGACTTATGCCAAAGTGCCTCAGACCCTCAACGGGAAGCACCCGATCACGTGTGAGAATGGCTTCCCACAGGTATCCAAAAAGATCTCTGGCACTTAATTGCAGCCTCAACTTTTCTACATAATACAGATGGCCCTATCACTGACTGTGTAGGCAGGAATTGCAAAGAGGGTTCCTGCTATGTCCTGAGAACCTGTGTTCAATCTTTTTATGCCTTAACTGCTGGAAATATGAGTTAAGAAAAAAGGTAATAAATATCTTGTAGCCTTTAAAAGATGAAATCTAACTAATTGCATCTGTTAAGAAGGAGAGGAACATTATTCTTTCACCAACCATCCTTCGTCTTAACTGAGAATCATTTTAAAAAATATTTTTTAGTCGTTGGACCTTTATTTTATTTATTTATATGTGGTGCTGAGAATTGAACCGAGTGCCTCACCCATACAAGGCAAGGATTCTTCCACTGAGTCACAACTCCAGCCCCCTGAGAATCATTTTTAACACTCATTTCTGGCAACAATATTTTCAAGGCAATTTAGGTGTTTAATAATCTGCACATCAAAAATCTTCCTGCCTGTACTCACTACATGATTCCATGGATGCATCCATATTTTAAGGAAACTTAATGCACCACTTTAATCACCCCACTTTCCAGCACCAAAATCTGTACTTGAGCCTTGTGCAGAAAATAGCAGAAATTGAGCCTCTGCATGGGACCAACAGCATTAGCTCCCATTCTTCAAGTCAGAAACAGTGACTACCTGTGCTGAAAGTCAAGTTGCAAGCAACAGGAACCAATTCTGGGTCATCAATAGAACACTATTCCTTAGGAAGACTAGCCAGTACCTTGATGTCAAATTGGTCACATTAGAGCCTGGCATAGTTGTGCATTCCTTTAATCCCAGTGACTCAGGAGACTGATGCAGGAGGATAACAAGTTCAAAGTCATCCTCAGCAATTTAGTGAGGCCCTGATAAATTAGTGAGATCCTGTATCAAAACAAAAACTAAAAAATGCTTGTATGTGGTTCAGTGTTTGAGAATCCCTGGGTTTAATCCTTGGAACCAGAAAAAAAATCAGTTCCATTAGACAATTTTCTGCACGTGACAATAATTTTTTGTCAACGTTTTTGCTGATGTGACTAAAGAACTGACCAGAACAAGTATAGAGGAGGAAAAATTTATTTGAGAGCTCACAGCTTAAGATTCTCAGTTCATAGATAGCCATATCCTCTGCTTGTGACTTGAAGTGAAGCAGAACATTTTGGCAAAAGAGTGTGACTAAGGGAAGCAGCTCACATGATTATCTTGAAAGAGTCAGAGATCTCCACTTGCCAAGTATAAGTATATATCCTAAAGTTGTGTCCCCAATGCCCACTTGATTTAGCAACATTTTTCCTGCCTTTAGTTACCACTCAGTTAATACCTATCAGGGTTTTAATTTACTGATTGGTTTAAGGTTCTCACAACCTAAACATTTCTCCTCTGAAACTTCTTGCCTTGTTTCACATGTGAGATTTTGGGGGATGCCTCATATCCAAATCATAACATTCTGTTCCTGGCTCCCCAAAAGCTCACAATCACCTCACAATTAAAAATACATTTTGTCTATTTCCAAGAGTCCCCATATGCTCAACAGATCCAAGTTCTCCCAAAAGTTCAAGTCCAAAATCTCCTCTGAGAATCAGGGAAAGCTTGCATTGTGAGCTCCTATTAAAAAAATCAAAAGCTATTTATAAATATATAATATATAAAGGTACAGAATAAACATTTCTAGTCACAAAGTAGGGGCACAAAAATAAGACACAGGACCAAAGTAAGACTGAAATCCAGCTGGGAAAACAAGTTGTAGCTCCACATCTTGCATTTAGAGTACATGTCATAGTGATAATCTGATCAAAGGGCTTGTGTAGCTCCACCCCTATGGTCTTGTTTATTGAAACCCAAATGACCTTTCTGTTCACATGTCTATGCTTAATTCCTTCTGCTTTCCTATGATCATGTCCCATCTTACTAGTATGTCTTTTTTTTTTTTTTTGCTGGGAATTTAACCCAGGGCTCTAAACCATTGAGCCATATATCCAGGCATTTTTAGTATTCTATTTAGAGACAGGATCTCACCGAGTTCCTTAGGTCCTCACTAAGTTGCTGAGGCTAACTTTGAACCCACAATCCTCCTGCTTCATCCTCCAGAGCTGCTTGTATTACAGGTGTGTAAGTTTCTCCACGGATCCCACCTACCTAGCATTATTGGCATTTCTTAATCTTGGGGAGGGGTCTCCATTACTGCTTTGGTTTCCTTCTCACATCTTCATGCATTGCCCTTTCAGAGAATACCTGTAGGACTCCAACCCTATTGCACTTTACCTGGCCTGAATTCTTATGGAAGCTTCTATGACCCCCTAACTCCAGCATCCTGCCTTCCTACAGAACCACCACAACATGGTTGATGCCAAGGTCTGTTGCCATCTAAAGTAGTAGCCAAGACTCCAGGAATCTTTGGTGAAGCAGCTTCCGAATGCCTGTGTGGCTGAGCATGCTGAAATAAACCTTCTTAGACCAATTAACTTGGCAGCAACTAGGAAGGTAGGGTGTGATTGGAGGAGGTGGATCCCTGGAGGCATACATTTGGGGTATATATTTTTTCCCTGAACAGTGAAGCATTCTCTCTCTCTCTCTCTTCTCTTTTTTCCCTCTCATGTTTTAATTCTCTCTCTTTGGTGGCCATATCTTAAGCCATTTTTTTCCAACACACTCTTCTGCCATAATGTTCTGTTTCACCTTGGGCCCAGAGCAATGTAGTTAGCCATTTGTGGACCAAGACCTCTGAAACCATGATTCCCTAATAAACTTTTTCTGCTTTAAAATTATTCTTGTCATATATTTTGTTCACAGCAGCCAGGAAAGCTGGGAAAAATGAAAAATGGAGTGGAAACCTCCATTCTCTCAGAGAATAGGCCACTCCTCCTGGTATGCTCTTTTTCAGGTTTGTGTAAGCAGGGGTCCTGAGAATTTGAGAGATTGTGTTTTGTTTCTAGATGCTTGTATTCTCTCAGGAGAAAATTTCAGGCAAAAAAATATAGTAAAAGTTTACAAAATTTATTAGGAAGAAAAGATGTTGTTATGGGATTTGGTGGGTCGGCAGAAAGAAAAGGGTGATGAAACCTCTTTTCCCTAGTTTTGTATTGGAATCTTGGGGAAGTTTCTAGAGAGTCTTGATAGGTACTACTCTTAACTTTTGACTGACAGGAGGTTTGCCTCAGATTTTTAAGTCCCTACTGTGCATATTTTTACCCAATTGTACCCAAGCAAAACCCATGGAGGTTAACTACTATAATGAGATTAACATGACAAGCTAAATATTCAAAGACAACTCTCAGTAATATTCCTACCATGCACGTCTATCTGATACCTATCAGTGTGAATTGGACTTTCCTCTTTCCTCTAAGAACTCATGTGTTTAAGTCTTGGTACCCAGAGTTGCAATGTTCAGAGATGGTGCTTTAGGGAAATGATAAATCACAAGAGTTTGGATATCTTCACTGATTGCTTAAAGGATTACTATCAAGTGTTGGAACCTGTAGGCAGGTGGCATGGTTAGAGGAAACAAGTCATTGGGGGATTATTATGGTTTGGATCTGAAATGTATCCCTTAAAGCCTATGTGTCCAAAGTATGGTTCACAAAGTAGAAAGGATCAGAAGTGGGGCTTTTCAGAAATGTTTGGATCATGATGGCAATATTTCATCAAATAATTTGAATTGACTATTTATGGTAACTGCAGACATGTGAAACATTACTGGAGGAAGCAAATCACCAGGAGCATGCCTTTGGGGACTGTCTTGTCCCTGGCCTCTCCCCACTTGGCTGCCATGTGCCAAGCATCTTTTCTCTGTCTTGCCCTTATTCCATGATGTTTCTGCCTTGGAACCAGCTGACCACAAAAAGAAATCTTGGACCAAAATAAAGTTTTCCTCCTCAAAGTTCTTTATATCAGGTTGTATATCACAGCAATGAAAAACTGACTAACAATGTCTGCTAGACTTGGATTATGAGTACATCAAACTGATTTTAGCAGAGAATGATAATGAGTGGCAATTACAGACTTGAGTTCACCTTTAGTAGTGAAATAAGTAGTTGATTACACAAACTCCTCTTGGAAGTTTTCCTTGAAGGAGCCATCCCCTACTGAATTGAACATTCTATACTAAGAAAATGTATGTGTGTAGCATAAGGGGTAAAACACATGAGGAATAATGAAGCACAACCTTCTTTCCCCTAACTGCTAGCCAAGGACTGGCCCCTCCTTGCTCTCTGCCTTCTTGTCTCACCATGTGACTTCTCTCTCTGGAATGTGATTTCAGTATGATGCCATCTGCATGAAAGGACACGACCTGAGGGATACTCACTGCATCTGGAACCATTCAGTTAGGATTCTCATTCTCCAAACCCATAGACTGAATAAACCAATTTTCCTTATAAATGATACATCCTTGGGCATTTTTTATAGCAATGGAAAAAAAACTAATACACTTTAATGGCCCAAAGCCCAAATTATACACTGTCGTGTTCCTTGGGACTAAAACACACTCAGGGTCACTCCAGGGGAACTGGGCCACACGAAATAACCACACGAGAGACAGAGATACCTTTTTTTTGGGGGGAGGGGTGTCCTGGGTCAGTCCTCCAACCTTAAGAGTCCACAGAAAGAGAGAGGGAGAGCCAACATATGCTGACACTTTTATTGAGAAGAAGCCATTCAAATGAGGCCAGGGGTCAGGTTTCAGGGGGCTGAACCTAGCTTCATGATGTCTTTTGTCAGCAGGTTGACTGACATCTAGGAAGGCCACATCCAAAGGCAGAGCAAGAGAAGGGGACACACAAAGGGCATTTCCATGGATCATTCTATTCCAAACAGGGCAAAGGGGTAATATCACAAAGGATCAGATAGGTGAGTGGAGCTTGACCCCTGGGGCTGCAGGAAGCCACACCTACACATGAAGACACACCTACACATGAAGACACATTTTATTACATTTTTATGACTTTCAAGATTGGGGCCACCATCTACAGCCACTTGAATGTGGCCAGATCACTTGGAAGTGAGTGACAGAATCTCAACCAATCAGGAAAGGAAAATGCTGGTCACATGGCATGGCAGCCTCTCACAATACATCATCACTTTTAATAGGCAAGATACTCTGAAGAGGTATATCTCCCACAAAGCAGTAACAGGGCTCTCCTTTGCCGGGAATGGGGAGGGTTTGAGGATCCCAAACTACTGAATTAACACTTCACTGCATAAAATTAGAACCTGAATATTATTGCTTCATTTTGTGTTGAACCCATATCAGGTCAAAAAATGCTATAAATTTTATTCTAATTTTACCATGGTAGACAGAATTAACTGATTTTACTGGAGTAAATTTTTGAGTGAATACAGAAAGTTAAGGGCTCAACTCTAAGTATATTTCGTGGGTGACTAGATAAACAGGAGTTCAATTAATAATGATATCAATAAAATTAAGCAATAATAAGGGACAGAGTATCAAAAGAGGTTAAAATCATTTATGATTCTCTTAAAGTCCTTTATATATCTATTTTTGTCACATATATATGCATCCAAAACAAGAATATGGGTACACATGTTAATAATATCAAAGTATATTTATGTACCTTCATCTTACTGACCTATAAGTTTCTTGAAATTTCTCTTCTATTTACAATGTTTCTGCTATTAGAACAGAAAAGAGGCTCATAAATACTATCTGACTGAATCAGCAAGGCAGTAAAACTGTGAGGTTACCACTCACTGACTCCTATGTGAACCATCACCTTCTCCATTTCACAACTCTGAGAAATTTAGTTTCAGTGGTAATTGTAAAGTAATTTTAAAAGTCAATTTATTTTCATTTTATTGTAATTGTTAGTGTGTATTAACTATACAAAATAATGGGTTTCATTGTGACACTTTCATATATGACTCTAACATACTTGATCATATCCATCCTCCCTATTACCTTTCCTTAATCCCCTCTCCCTGACTCTCTTCCTATTCCCTAGCAATCCTTCTACTCTTTATTTATTCCACACAAGAGAAAACATGTGATGTTAGTCTGAGTCTGACTTATTTCACTCAACCTAATGATTTTCATCCATTTTCCTAAAAATGACATGATTTTGTTCTTCTTTATGGTTGAGTAACACTACATTTTGTAGCTTCAAAATAAAAACATATTTTTACCCATTCATCTGGTGATGGACATCTAGGCTGGTTTCATAACTTGATTATTTTGAGTAGTGCTGCAATAAAATGGGTATGCATGTGTCTCTTTTGTATGCTGGTTTCATTTCCTTCAGATATACCCAGGAGTGGTAGGTCTGGATCCTATGATAGTTATATTTTAAGCTTTTGGAGGAACCACCATAGTGGCTACACTGATTTACATTCCCACCAACAGTGTGTAAGTGATCCTTTTTGGAGCACCCTCACCAAATTTTGTTGTTTGGGGCTTTATTTTTTTTATTTGTTTTTATTAGTTATACATTACAGTAGAATATGTTGATTGATATATATATATATATATATATATATATATATATAGAGAGAGAGAGAGAGAGAGAGAGAGAGAGAGAGAGTATAACTTCTCATTAGTTTGGTTGTACATGATGTGGAATTACATTGATTGTGTAATCATATGGGCACACAGGAAAGTAATGTCCAATTCATTCTACTATTTTTCTATTTCCATTCCTTCTCCCTTCCATGTATTCCCCTTTTTCTAATCCAAAGAAATTTCTATTTTTTCCTACTTCCTTCCTTATTGCAGACTCATTTCTCCAATATCTGCCTCCACAATCATATGACATTCTCCCAAGGTCTGTATCTAAATCTGAGGTCTAGTGAAATGAGCACTTTGATATGCAACCTCATACAAATTATTCCTTTCCTGAATTGCTATTTCTCTTGTAGTTGGACCCTGCCTGTCTTTATAGCTTTATGCTACTTGTCTCTGAGCAACCCACACACTGGTAATACTTCTTTAAAATTTTCACATTTACTTGGCTCACCCTCATCCCAGAACCTGCATCCAGTCTCTTCTTCCCATGTGACTTTCACTTGTGTTTCTCATTATACCTCCAACTCCCTTGATTTCATTAATTGATACACATTCTTTTGGTTTTATCTTAAAAATAATTTCATCTAGGGGAGATTTTCATGAACTGTGGCATTAGTTAATTTTTTATCTAACCTATGTGTTAGTCATCTATGACAAAATACCTGACATAACTTAAAGGAGGAAAGGCTTATTTTGGCTCATGGTTTCAGAGGTTTCAGTTTATGGCCATCTGGCTATGATTTTATGGGCCTGTGAAAATCCATGAATGTCATGGCTGCACACTTCTGATAACTAGGGAATTATTTCAGGATATACATGTAAAATTGCAAGCCCTCAGTAGAGAAATATTCAAAATCATGAAGATCGCAGATTAAGAAAACTGTTTGATCTCTAATTGTTAAACATATTAAGTTTCACAATTACTTTTGTTATTTTCTATTCACATCATTGTTTACTTTTTATTCTACCTAAAATAGTCTTGGGCCTGGGGATATAGCTCAGTTGGTAGAGTGCTCACCTTACATGCACAACGCCCTGGGTTCAATCCTCAGCACCAAAAAAAAAAAAAAAAAAAAAAAAGTTATTAAAATAATCTTTCCTCACTCTTTCACCCAACTTTTCTTTGTTTCATGAAGTCACTTTCATCCTTCAATTCCTGACTCAAAGTTCATCTTTATATTAGATTGTTTTGTATCCTTTGTCATTTACACAGGTTACATTAAATATTTTTTTTCTAGTTCCCATTGGATATGGTGAATTCTCCATATATAACCCTCATGACTATTATTTATCTTTCAATGGGTATAGCATTTTTAAGGACAATGAACTTCTTCATGTTACTCTGTCTCTGAGTAGTTTAATATGTTCTTTGAATGAAAACCTGGAGAATTAAATTTTCATACCAGTTGAGTTATTGTCTTACCATGACCTTACTTGGCATGACTCCTATTCTTGTTTTCCAATTTATTGGAACTCAAAATCACTGAGTTAGCCATGGTTATATTGGCAATGAAGCAGAACCTCTGTTACTAATTGAGTCAATTTTTTCATTTCTGTCTCTGCTCCACATCCACCCATTAGTTTTAATTTGTGATCTTGGTGCTGGAAATAAGCAAAGCAAGTTTCTGTTTTGCTGGTTGGGTCCTGTTAGGCATCACCAGAAAGGAACTCAGAGGGTTTCCTGACTTCTTTCTCTAGGGTTCCTTCCTGTCTGTTGCCCTTTGGTGACTATTGCCCTAGTATGGCCCCTTCACACAGTGGTGTAGTTCTTTCTTTTAGAAGTAACCAACTCCTGTTTAGATATTTCCCCAACAAGTACAGAGTCAGCCTCATCATCCAGTGTCCTCTCTTCTTCAGAGAAACTAGCACCAGGTGTTATAAATGCTTCTCTTTATAGATCAGGTCTTGGTGAGTGTCCTCCATGCTAAGAGGAACAAGCACTATGTGTAAGGGCCCAACTTAGTAATTCCAGATCTTTCCATTTTAATTCTCAGCACTTGAGGTGGCAGCATCTTCTTTAAATTTTTCTTTTTTTCTCTTTTTAACTTTCTGATTATATATGACCTTTAACTTAAGAATTCTTCATGATAATTCTCTGGTAAACCAACAGGAATAATTTGTCTCCCTTATTGGAACTTAATGAAAAACCAGAAATGAACATTGTACTTTGCTTTATTTTAATTCAACGGGTTTCATAAACTTTAAAAAAACAGAATAAAGTGTAACCAACAACTGATTTGGGTTTGTTATTCTCTCAAGTGAAAATCCCATGTCTTCCACACTTGTATTTCTTTTTTTCCTTAAAATTTAGGTTTTATTTATTGCATATATTTAAGGTGTTCTGCACAATGTTTTTTATACATATAATGAAATGATTGCAAAATAACATATCCATTACTTTCCAGGGTTACTCCTTTCTTTCCTGGGATAAATCCCACTTGAGCAAGGTAAAAATCCCTGCACTGTGCTATTGGATTTAGTTTTCTATCATTTTTTTAGGATTATTGCACTGACGTTCATCGAGGATGTTGACCTTAACCTTCTTTCTTGTTGTATTCTTTTTTGTCTTTGGTGTAGAGTAATGGTGGCCTCGTAAATTGAGTTTTGGGGTATTATATTTTCATCAGGTTTTGGAAAAGTTTGAGAAGTTTTGGTGTTATTTCTTTAAATGTCTGTTGAATTTAACAATAAAGACTTCAGGTTCTGGACTTCATTTTGATGAAATGTTTAAATTTTTTTAATTTCAATCTCCATATTCATTATTGGCCTATTCAGACTTCCCATTCTTTCATAATTCAGTCTTGGTAGGTTGCACGTGTCTAGGATTTAATTTCACTTCTTTTATGTTATTCAAATAGTTGGCATAACTTAGTAGTTTCTTATGCTTCTTTTTATTTCTATATTATTAGTTTTAACATCTCCTTCTTTATATCTGATTTTATTTGAATCTTTTCTCTTTTATTTGTTTTTTGTCTAGTTAAGAGTTGTCAATTTTGTTTGTCTTTTCAAAAACCAACTCAAACTCATCATTTTTTTCTATTGTTTTTCTAAATTTTACTTTATGTATTTGTATTCTGAACTTAGTTATTACATCTTTCTATAATCCTTAGCTTAAATTATTTTCTTTTTGCTTGTTTGAAATATTTCCTTTCTCCTTATAAAGAATGTATTGCTAAAAACTTCCCTTTAAGCATGTCTTTTTCTGCATCCCATAAGTTTTGGTATTTTGTGTTTCCATTTTCATTTCTCTCAAGATTTAAAAAAATTCTGGTTTAATTACTTCTTTAACCCATTGGTTCTCCAAGAACACATTGGTTAATTTTTCTTATGTCCTGCCTCTTCATCTTGATGTCCCTAAACTCCTAACTCAGATACAAAATCAACACATAAGAATCAAGATATTTCTGTATGCCAACTAGAAATCCACTAAGCAAGAAGTATCTAAAAACAGACATGTATAATTGGAATAGACTAAATGACACAAAGACACAAACTGATAGTTATTTGATCCTTGATAAAAGAGCCACAAGCACACTTTGGAGAAAAGACAGCCTTTTAAACAAATGTTGCTGGAAAACTGATTAGCTATATATAGAAGAATGAAACATGATTCCTGCCTCTTAGTTTGCACTAAAGTTAACATCAAGTGGATCAATGACTCAAGAATCAGACTAGAAACTGTGCAATTGATAAAAGAAAAAAAGGGTCAAAGATCCAACATGTAGGTGCAGGCATCAACTTCCTTTAAAAAACTCCTAAAGCTCAGGAAATAAACCCCAGGAGTAATAAATGGGATAGCATGAAATTCAGAATCTTGTTAACTGCAAAGGAAAAAAAAAAGAATGAAGAGAGAACCCACAGAATGGGAGAAATATCTTTTCCAGTCAACTTTTGAAGGGGATTAATATCCAAAATATAATATAAAAAGATCTAAAAAGAAAATGCCACCAGAAAACCATATAATCCATCAATATACGGACAAACTAAACAGACATTTTTCAAAAGAAGAAATAGAAATAAGTGATCAACAAATAAATGAAACTATGTTCAATATCATTAACAATCAGGGAAATGCAAATCAAAAGTACACTGAAATTTCATCTCACTCTAGTTAGAATGGTAATCATTAAGATTACAATAACTAATACTGATGAGGATACAGAGAAAGAAAGGAAAACTTATTCAATGTTGATGGAATTTTAAATTAATATAAGCATTATAAAAGTCAATATGGAAGTTCTTTGTAAGGAAAATAACAGGAGACACAGAGACAAGATGCAGAGACAGGAAAGGATGGTGGCAGAGTGGCAGAAGGGGCAAGGTGCCAAGTAGTATTTATGTCAATCGGTTATTTTAGGTCATTGGCATCATTAGTACATATTGTTCATTGTATTACTAGGCAGCTTACAGACTTAGTAACATTATGCAGCTTATTGCTCAGTGACATACTAAGTTGTAATTTGCAATGTTAAGAGGTTTGTGTAGCTCTCAAGAAAGTCCACTGTATAAAGTTCCTGTTATGTGGACAAATTTAAGTTATTTGAAACATTGTGGTTTTCTAACAAGAGAGTTCCTATATTCCCAGGAGATATGTGCCTGAGATCAAAATTGAGGCTGATAGGACTCTTACATGGAACTTCATCATGAAGGACATTGCTAGAGCAGTCAGGCATCCTGTGTGTTTTCACAAAAGTTTTTCCAGCAGCCAGGCATTCTGTGTCTTTTCACAAAGTTTTTCCAGCAGCCAGGCATTCTGTGTCTTGCACAGAAACTTCCCAGCAGCCAGGCATTCTGGATCTTTGCACAGAAACTTCCTAGCCACCAAGCATGCCACAGTCATGAAGCTATCACAGACCTCAATTGTCAGAACCCGCTGACAATCTGTAATTCCTGGTACAGCAGAGATGTTTAAGAAAGACACATGCACACACACACATTCAGTAGAAAATGAGCACCATCTTTACTTTTTTCTCTCCTTCTTTTATACAGCATTGTTAATTAAAACAAGGGGAAAGAAAAAACATCCTTTTGTCAGCTTAATCCTTACAAGGGTAGATAAACATTCTCAGGAAAACTTTGTTTATGGTCACAGTGCTACACATTTCTTATCAATTAACTTGTGGTTAGTTATTCCCAGGCAAACACACACACACACACACACACACACACACACACACACACATATATACATATATAAATTTTACACTTGGCAAAACATCCTTTTCTCCTATCTTCTTAAGACAGCAAGAAGGACACAGTTCAAAGAGTTCATACTTTCTCACAGAACTCCTTGTTTTGCTAAGCACAGCAAAACTTAACTGTTTGTGTGCGTGAGCTCACACTCAGTCCCAAACACAGAACCCCCACACTTCCTCAAAAGATTAGAAATGAAACCACTGTGTAAGGCAGCTATACTACTTGATATTTATCCAGAAAAACTAAAGTTAGGATATTATAGTGATATTTGAATACTTTTGAATACTCATGTTTTATCAGCACAATTCAAAAAGCCAAATACCATAGCTTGGGACTGAGGCACATCCACCCCAACACTGATACAATGCCCACATATGATTTTCATTTCAGACAAAGGTGGGCCTTTAAAATTAATTTCAGTAGATGTCCATTTACTGAGAAAACTACTAATGGATATGATAGTCAAGGCCAAAAATTCTGCCAGAAAGAATAGAGAGCAGTAAATGTGAAGTGTGGAAATAAAGGTCTCAGTGATATCCAGTTGTAGAAGACACCATTTAGACATCAATTTCTGTCCATTGCTAAGAAACAAGCAAACACAATAATTTCAGTAATATTATACCTGTTCTTCCTTCTGTCTCTCTTATTCTTTATTCTAAATAAAGCAGCCAGAGTAATGTTTAAAACACTGTATCATAAATTTTGCAGCAGAAATCTTTTGGCTTTCCAGTCTGCTTAGAATAAAACTTGGACTCCTTACCATGCCCTGCACTGCCTTAGTATTCATGCATTTGGCCTCCCCATTCATTTGTCTCATCATCTCCTCTTCCACCCTCCTCTGTTCACACTTTCCCTTTCTGCCTAGATCATGAAGCTGGTCCTTTCCTTGGAGAATGTCCATCTGCCGTTTCCTTTGCCCCTTGTTGTTTTAAGGTATAAAGTTAATAGTGCTTTGTATAGTAGCACTTAGGAAATCAATGTTGAACTTAGTGGTGGGAATGCTGTTATAAAAATACCTAAACATGTGAAGGTGAAATTGGAATTAGTAAGAAGTAGAGGATATAAGAGTTTTGAGGAATATAGTAGGAAAAGTCTATATTCTCTGGGAGAAAAACCCAGATATTAAATTTGGTCTTGATGAAGGCTAAGACAGATGTAAAGAGAACAGAGAAAGTTTTCGTCACCATAACCAGAATGTTGGTATCTAGAAATATGAATAGTAAAGCTTCTGCATGGTGAGGTGTCTTCTTTACCTGGTCAGTCATGAAGTGTTTCTGCTGGTAAAATTATCAAAAACCTTCTTGGGTAGAGACTCTATAAGTGTCAAGGAGGGCCATATCATTAGACATTATCCATAGACACTGTTTAGATAATGCTATTTCTATTTATGTCTTCTGCTGAAGGTCTAATGGATCCATTAATCACAATTAATGCTGAACTACTACAAGGCAATCCTTTTTTTAAAGAAAAATTGGCCAAGTTGAGTTCTGCTGTTGGGTCCAAAGTAGAATTTGTAAGTGATAGACTTGGATATTTAGCAGAGGAAATTTCCATGCTATGAGAAGCTTGTTTTGTTTTTGATACTTAAGGCAAAATGTGAGAAGAAAGAGGCAAATCAAGGATTGAACTGTTAACCAAAAAGGAACCAGCACTTGATAGTTAGAAAAATTCTGAGCTTGTTGAAATAGCATGTTCTGGAAATAGAACCCAGGATGTGGCTGAACAATCTTTGTTAAAGAGAATATGTATGTGACTTGTTGTTATAATCAGCCTTTCAGCAGAAGCCAGGAATAGAGATGTAGTTATCTGGGCAGGATTTGTGAATAACCCTTTTGTCTGCTGATGTGAATCTTCTTGAAACCTGTGAAAAACCACAAGGGTTTTATTGGGGGTGGATGGGTGGGGGATTTGACCAGCAGGAAAACTGTCAGATTGGACTGAAAGGAACAGGAGCAGGAAACAAAAGAGAAGTGAACAAAGGGAGAGCCACTAATGTGAAAGCTAAAGTTTGGACTGCTGCAATGAAGAGCTCAGAGGACAGAGGACAGAGCCCCAGAGAATTATTCTCAGGCCTTAAATCCTAGGAGAACTTATGCTTCTGTATCCCAAATATACTTTAAAGTAGTTATACCTACATTCCTCTCATTCTCTGCCTTTTAAAAAATGTTACAGTTGTAGAAGGACCTTTATTCTATTTATTTATATGTGTGCTGAGGTTTGAACCCAGTGCCACACAGATGCTAGGTAAGTGCTCTATCACTGAACTACAATCCCAGCCCCTCATTCTCTTCCTTTTGGAATGAGAATATCTACCATGTGTCTGGTCAATCATTGTATTTTGGAAGCAGATACCCCTAGTCTTTCAGGTCTCTCCCCCATGTCTAATTTAGATGATAAAATGATAAAGTTTGGAACTTTTTGAGTTGATGTTTAGTTAAAATTTTGGAATTACAGTTGATTCTGTAATGGGTTGTGACTTTTTGGGAATGCCAAAGTGGAGATGAATGCACATGGAAAGAATATGAATTTGGTGATGTCAGAGGGTGGGTTGTTAATTTAACTGTATAATCTAAAGATATATGTTGAATCCTAAACCTGGGGACCCATGAGTGTGGCCTTGTTTGGATATAGGTTTTCTGCAGATATATCAAGTTAAGAAGTCAATACTGATTAGATTGTAACCTTATAATTACTGGTGTCCTTATTGGAAGAGAACTTTGGACACTGATACATAGGTAGAACATCATGAGGTGATGAAGGTGGAGATTTGAGTTTTTTTACAAGCCAAAGAAATCCAAGAATTTTCAGCTAAGAATAGGTAATGAGTGATTTAAAAGCCTCTATAGCTTTTAAAGGGAGCATTGCCCTGATGACTCCTCTATTTTTAACTACTCAACTCCAAAATCATGAAAAAATAAATTTACATTGTTTAAAGTCACTGAACCTGTAGTACTTTATGACAGCCATAGGAAACTAATATGGCCCCATTTTTTCCCCATCCTTTTCTTTGGCTGCTTTCTTGGGAATACCACACTCAAAAATTACTGAAATTCTATCCGTTTTTAAACTGCTCCAGACTCTTTCTTACCTACTGGGTTGTAAGCAATCTTCCTATCTCATCTGAATAGCATATTTTGTTAGTTATTACACGATCAACTCTCAGTAGTTCAACAATTGATAAACATCCATTAAGTGTCACCTGAAACATAACTTTCTCCAGGATGCTCTCTTGATATCTGTACATTATAGTAGGACTCCTGCTTCACCATCCTTTTACTCTCCTTTCATCATTTAGTACAGTGACTCTTAAATTTGGCATATGTCGATCACTCAAGTAAATTCCCAAAGTGCAAATTCCTGGGCCATGCATAGAATTACTTATTTAGCTGGTCTGTGTGGAATGATCTGGTTCCTTTTACTCACTCATACTGTGTGTGAAAAATCCCCAGCTGGGCTGGGTTGTGGCTCAGTGCTAGAGCACTCGCCTAGCATGTGTAAGGCCCTGCTTTCAATCCTTAGCACCACATAAAAATAAATAAATAAAATAAAGGTATTGTGCCTAACTACAACTAAAAAATAAAATATGAAAAAAAGATGTAGGAGCTGCTCCTGAGTGTGGAGCAGTCACATGACTCCATTTTTGTATTGAGTGTGATGCAAATTCACTTGAGGGCATTTGGGATTATGATCCCTGGGACATTAGCAAAAAAACATCATGGACCAGGAAGTGAATTCTGTCAGCAATAACTAGGAAAGTTTTTGGTGCAGTTCTTCTAAAAAATGTGAGGGCACATTACCTTGATAGAGGTAAGAAGAAAGCCATATGAAGGGTTTGGAATTTTCCTATGCTTCCAGCTTGATTTAGGGCTCCTTAAAGAGGAGTTATTGCTGACAAAGAATGTCTTTATGGAGATAGAACATAACTCCTGCCACTAATTTACACACCCAGAATTAATCCTAACATCACTTATCCACCAACATTTCCTTCCCCAATGCTTTATAAAAGTAGTTGTAACAGTTTCTTAGGGTTTTGTTAGTTCAGGCAGAGATATTTTTCAATAGAGTCACAGGGGGAATTATTTAAAATATTTCTTCTAATAAATGATAAATGAACATATTAAATTCCTCTTCTGGAAATGTCCCTGACTTCAGGGGACAACTAGAAATCCAGGAGGATATTGTAGTTTAATAAAATAAGTAAACAAAAGTATACCTGCTTACGGGTCTATAGCGGAATAGAAATTTCTGTGCCAGGGCACCCCTGGTTCTAAGACATTCTCCTCCTTCCCTGTCTGCAATAAGTCTTATTTGAGCTGGAAGTAGGCCTCCAGCTTTCATAGCAACTTCATGGACTCCAAATTCCAAGATCATAGAGGAAAATAAAGCCTGTTTCTGGCTGCTCTGTGACATGAAACCAAGAAAGCAGACAGGCAGCTTCTCCACAAGGTCTGGCCTAGGTAGAATACAACATCTCAGAGAGTGTGAGAAGACCCCTATACAGTGAATTTGAGCAGAAATCACCAGTGCTGCAACCACCTGCACAGAAATCAGAGCCTCTGGGCTTAAGTAAGTCTCCAGACTCCAGACCCACAGCCTGCAGTTCTAGCTCACACAGCACCCCCAGGCAGATTAGCAGAAACACCTATCAGCACCTCTGCAGAACTCCAGACTGTGCTCAGCTCCCATGCAGGTCACTCGGATGCTACCTATCCACAGCACAAGTGCATTGTCCAACTACCCCCACATCACCAGACACCTGGCTACATAAACAAATACAAGAAGCAAAAGATCACCTCAACAGGGAGATAGAGGTTCTTTAAAAACAAACAAACAGAAATCCTTGAAATGAAAGAACTAATAAACCAAATTAAAAACTCAAATGAAAGCATCACCAAAAGAGTAGACCACTTAGAAAATAGGACATCAGACAATAAAGATCAAATAGATCATCTTGAAAAGAACATAGACCACACAGCCAAAATGATAAGGATCTATAGCATTTTTCCTCTAAAACAAAAAAGGTTGATATAGGTTCAAACTTTTTGTTTGTTCGTTAGAAAGAATAAATGCTAGGTTATTTAGCATTACATTTTGGTTAAAAGAGTTAGTTAAAACAATCAATTATGAGTTAAATCCAGATGGAATGTTCAATATAAAATATTGATTTTATTAACTAAAGATTTACCTCAATGGACATCTAACCAGGAATTCAGAATGATTTTAAATTTATAAAAATTGGGAAATGAATTTGGGGCTGAGTGGTGGCATGGGAGAATTAGTATTCCTTCTGATAAAGCAGTTTACTTTCTTTACCTTATTTTTCATTTATTTAACATATTTTCAGAACATCATCTGTGCTTGCTAGGAACACAGAGTTAAAAGAACATAATAAGGATTCCTAATGGTATCATATTTCTTCAAAAAAGGAAGAGTTCAGTTTGTGAGGGCAGGATGTACAGCATGCTGTAGAAGAATCAATAAGATGGTGTTTTTAATACTTAGTAAATGCAAAGTAAGGAAGTCTGAGCTGTAGGTATGAACTTTGTGCAGGTATCAACCAGGTATCTGAGGATGAGTGAACCCTCCAGAGTTAAAGAAGGGTAGGTGGAATTAAACACTAGGAAAATATCATTCCAGGCTGAGTAATAACAAGCACAACTATGAACAGAGGGGCAGAGGAACATGGGATCATTGTGCAATCAGTGCTTTCTTAACATAGTCAGATATTAAAGAGGGTACATAACTAGAGAAGAGATTTTAAATGAATAAACAAAAGAATCAACTTTATCCTGAAGATCAAATGTTGATTCCTCAGTTGCTTAATAACTGCCCTTGAGGAAATGATAATGAAACTCTGTTCTGGAAGTGATCATGAGGCTGGTGGCTCAAAACTCAGATGTGAAGAATCTTGTATCACGAATTGGCAGATGTTTTCTGTAAGGTCTAGGAAATGACCTTTAGATAATAAATAGTTTAAGATCTGTAGACCAAGATGCAAAGTTGAAGCTATTACATAGGTATTTATATAACAAAAGAAAAAGAAAATTTTATATTTTTTGTTATTTTCCATAATTCATTTCCCTAATTAGTTTAAAATATTTATTTATTTATTCTAATTTGTAACATATGACAGCAGAATGTATTTCAATTCATTGTACACATATAGAGCACACTTTTTTGTGTCTCTGGTTGTACACAAAGTAGAGTCACACAATTTGTGTCTTCATACATATACTTAGGGTCATGATGTCCTTCTCATTCCACCCTCTTTCCTACCCCTTTTCCCTACCTAAAGTTCCTCCATTCCTCCCAAGCTCCCCCTACCCTTCCCCATTATGAATCAGCATCCTCATATCAGAGAAAACATTCAGCATTTGTTTTTTGGGTGATTGGCTTACTTCACTTTGCATAATATTCACCAACTCCATCCATTTACCTGAAAATACCATAATTTTATTTTCTTTTAATGCTGAGTTGCTGCAGTCTGGCTGGGCACAATTCAGGAGCCACTTGTCAAAAGAAACTAACTTTATTTTTAGAACTACAAATGCCAAACAAAACAGCTCCTCAGGAAAAAACCCTCAGAGCCCAACTGCCACCACTGGATTCCCACAAGCCTCTCACCCCACACAAGCCTCACCACCTCCCAATATCCTCCTGCTCTTGAGGCCGATTGGCTGGGTCGCGTGGGCAGAGCCAAAGAAGTCCCCCAATGAGGAGCTCCGTGGTCTGAAAGGGCAGGGAAACAGCCCAATGAGCATCACCGCAGAGGAGCCAATCAGCTAGAAGTTGCTGGGGCCGCTGTGAGCCAATCATCAGCCGGCAGCTGGAAGTTTGCTGGCAGCTGGAAGTTTGCTGGGGCCCCTTTGGCTGTGGCTCTCAACACTGAGTAATAATCCATTGTGTATATACACCACATTTTCTTTATCCATTCATCTACTGAAGGACATCTAGGTTGGCTCCACAATTTAGCTATTGTTAATTGTGCTGCTATAAACATTGATGTGGCTACATCATTATAGTATGGTGTTTTTAAGTCTTTTGGGTATAAACCAGAGTGGGATAGCTGGGTCAAATGGGTGTTCCTTTCCAAGTTTTCCAAGGAATCTTCAAACTGCTCTCCAGATTGGTGGTAATAATTTTCAGTCTGACAAGCAATGTATGAGTGTGCCTTATTCCCCACATCCTTACCAACAATCATTGTTGCTTGTAGTTTTAATAACTGCCATTCTGACTGGAGTGAGATGAAATCTTAATTTTCATTAGCATTTCTCAAATTGCTAGAGATGTTGAACATTTTTTTTCATATATTTGTTGATTGATTGTATATCATCTTCGAAGAAGTCTTTCTTCAATTTCTTAGCCCATTTATTGATTTGGTTATTTGCTTTTTGAGTGTTAAGATTTTGGGGTTCTTTATATATCCTAGAGATTAGTGCTTTGTCTGATGTGTATGTGGTAAAAATTTGCCCCCATTCTCTAGGCTTTCTATTTACCTCATTGATTGTTTCTTTTGCTGAGAAGAAGCTTTTTAGTTTAAATCCATCCCATTTATTGATTCTTGATTTTATTTCTTGCACTATTGGACTCTTATTAAGGAAGTCAGGGCCTAATTGGACATGATGAAGATTTGGCCCTACTATTTTTTTTCTATTAGGCACAGGGTCGTGGTCCTTGAAACACATTGAGTTGAGTTTTGTGCATGGTGAGAGATAGGGGCTTAATTTCATTTTGTTGCATATGGATTTCCAGTTTTTCCAGCACTATTTGTTGAAGAGGCTGTCCTTTCTCCAATATATGTTTTTGGTCGCTTTGTCTAATATGAGATAACTGCATTTATGTGCGTTTGTCTCTGTGTCATCTATTCTGCATCATGGGTCTACAAACCTATTTTGGTGCCAATACTGTGCCATTTTTGTTACTATTTCTCTGTAGTATAATTTAGGTCTGGATCAATGATGTCACTGACTTCACTCTTCTTGCTATGAATTGCTTTAGCTATTCTGGGTCTCTTGTTTTTCCAGATGAATTTTATGACCACTTTTTCTATTTCTATGAGGAATGTCTTTGGGATTTCAATTGGAAATTCATTAAATCTGTATAGTGGTCTTGGTAGTATGGTCATTTTGACAATAGTAATTCTGCCTTTCCAAGAACAAGGGAGATCTTTTCATCTTATATGAATTTCTTTAATTTCTTTATTTGCCATTCTGTAGTGTTCACTGTAGAGGTCTTTAACCTCTCTCATTAAGTTGATTCCCAAGGTTTGTTTGTTTGTTGAGGCTATTGGAAATAGGGTGGTTTTTTTGAGTTCCCTTTTCAGAGGGTTTGTTATTGATGTACAGAAATGCCTTTGATTTATGGGTGTTGATATTATATCCTGATACTTTGCTGCATTCAATTAACAGTTCTAGAGGTTTTCTGGTGGAACTTTTTGGATCTTCTAGGTATAGAATTATATCGTTAGAAAATAGTGATAGTTTGAATTCTTCTTTTCTGATCTGTGTCCATTTAAGTTTTTTATTTTTTAATCTGTCTAATTGCTCAGTGTCCTCATTTACCTTTAGGAATTTTTAATCTCCTCTTTGATGTCTTTTGCAACACATTGTTCTATTTGTCTTGTTCCAGTTTTTAGAGGGAACACTTGCATTTTTTTTCCATTTAGAATGATGATGGCCTTGGCCTTATCATAGATAGCTTTTATAGCATTGAGATATATTCCTGTTATCTCTAGTTTTTCTAGTGTTTTGAACATGAAGGGGTGCTGTATTTTGTCAAATGCTTTTCTGCAACTATTGAGATGATCATACAGAAATGATTGTACAGTAACTCTATTTTCTTGTATTTGCTAGGAGTAAATTTGTGGCATAAAATATGGTCTATTTTAGACATGAATTCATGTGCTGCTGAGAAAAAAGAGTATTCATTTGTGGATGAATGGAATTTTCTATATATGTCTCTTAAGTCTAAATTATTGATTGTATTATTGATTTTTAACATTTATTTGTTTAGCTTTTGTTTGAAAGATCAATCCAGTAGTGAAAGAGGTGTGTTAAAATCACCCAGAATTATTGTGTGGTGGTCTATCTGACTCTTGGACTTGAGAAGAGTTTTTTTGATTAATATAGATGCTCCATTGTTTGGGGCATATATATTTAAGATTGTTCTGTCTTGTTGATGAATGGTTCCTTTAAGCAGTGTGAATGTCCTTCTTTATCCCTTTTGATTAACTTTGGCTTGAAGTCTACTTTATTTAATATGAGGATGGAAAACCTGGCTTATTTCCAGAGTCTTCATGAGTGGGATGTTTTTTGTTCCAACCTTTCACCTTCAGTTTGTGGAAATTTTTTCCTATGAAATCAGTCTCTTGAAGGCAGCATATTCTTGGGTCTTTTTAAAAATCCAGCCTGCCAGTCTATACCTTTTGATTATTGAATTTAGGCCATTAACATTCAGGGTTATTATTGAAACATGATTTGTATTTCTGGACATATTTGTTCACTGGGGGTATTTAAGTTGACTTAGTTTCTCCTTTGATTAGTATTTCCTTTGGTGTAATACATACCTTTGCTGATTTTCATTGTTGTTTTTCATTTCCTCCTTATGGAATATTTTGTGAAGAATGTTCTGTGGTGTATGCTTTCTAGTTGTAAATTCTTTTAACTTTTGTTTATCACAAAAGGTTTTTATCTCATTATCAAATCTAAATCTTCATTTTGCTAGATAGCAGATTCTTGGTTGGCATTCATTTTCTTTCAGAGCTTGGTATGTGTTGTTCCAGGATCTTCTAGCTTTCCACATCTGGATTGACAAATCTGCAGATATCCTAATTGGTTTTCCCCTATATGTAATCTGGTTCGTTTTTCTTGTGCCTTTTAAAATTCTCTTCTTGTTCTGTATGCTACTCATTTTCATTATAATGTGCCTTGGTGTGGATCTGTTGTGGTTTTGTACATTTGGTGTCCTGTAATCCTCTTGTATTTGATTTTCCAATTCTTTCTCCAATTTTGGAAAATTTTCTGATATTATTTTATTGAACAGATTGTTGATTCCTTTGGTTTGGAAATATATGCCTTCCCTATCCCAATAATTCCTGAATTTGGTCTTTTTATGTCATCCCATAATTCTTGAATGTTCTGCTCATTGTGTCTTACTATTTTCACTGTGTTGTCAACATTCTTTTCAAGATTATATTTTTTGTCTTTATTGTCTAAGATCCTGTCTTCCAAGTGATCTAATGTGTTAGTGGTGTTTTCTGTTGAGATTTTAATTTGGTTTATTGTTTCTTTCATTTCAAGAATTTCTGTTTGTTTTTATTTTCAGAACCTCTATCTCTTATTGAAGAAATCTTTTGCTTTCTATCTTGGCTTATGTAGATGTTTATTGAAATAATCTTTTTTTTCTGTATTTATTCTCTTACATCACATTTAATTCAGAGAACATTTTAATTATGTATATCCTGAACTACTTCTCTGTCATTTTTTTTCTGTTGTGCTGCTCTTGGATTCTGATAATGTAATATCTTGGTTTGTTTAGGGCACTCTCTTCCCTTGTTCACTCATCATGTTTTTGTGTCTTCCCTTGTGACACTGTGGATCTGAAGAGTTAATAGGCTTATAGTGTCTCTTCAGGGGACACAAAAGTTTGATGAGGGAACAATGTAAACAGACCCCAATATAAAAATACACAGCCTTAAAGCAGATAGCTGCTATTAAGACATTTACAGTTTTGTCACAATAAACAGAAATGATAAGTTCAATTATTATCTATAATAAAAACAGTAGGTTGGCAAAAGGACCTACAGATTCTGATGGTGGACAAAGAATCATGGTTGAGGTGTAGGATGAGATGTTGAGGAGGTAAGAGGTAAGGATATAAAATTATTAGATCTTAGAAAGCATGAAAGATTATGTATTTTGTCTTCATTGTCTTAGGTCCTGCCTTCCAAATAATCTAATGTGTTGGTGATGCTTTCTGTTGAGCTTTTAATTTGGTTTATTGGGGTTTTTTTCATTTCACGAATTTCTGTTTGATTTTATTTTCAGAACCTCTATCTTCTATTGGAGTACTCTTCTTCTCTGTCATTTCTTCTATTGTGCTGGCCTTGGATATCTTTGTTTTTAGGGAGCACTATCTTCCCTTGTTTTTTTTTTTTTGTATTGTTCTTGTGTCTTCCTTTCTAGCACAAAAGATATTGGGTAGTAGCAGGAGAAGATAGAAAAATTAATTTTGGGGAAAAAAGTAAGTGGGAAGACAGTAGATTACTAAAACTAAAATAACATAAATATTAAGAAACATTTAAAAATGTAAAAATAGGAGATAAAAGAATATACAACATCATTGCAATATACTATTTGGACATCCCAGTTCTCAGTAGCCTAATTCATGAAAAGTATTTGGTTTCAGAAATTTTGAGGATATGAGAGCAGGAGAAAAGAGAAAAAATTCTCAAAAGAAGATACAAAGATTGTTTCTGTTGAAGACCAGTATCTTTCCAGCTTCCCTTCTCATCCAATAGGTGGAGTTGTCTGTTGCTTCCTGGTTTCTCCACCCTCAGGATGGTGAAGGTTATTAGGGTGTGAAGATTGCTTTGGGGGTCATGGTTCCTGGAGGTAGGATATAGGACTTGCCCATCCCCGATAGAAGACTGCATCCCAAGTATCTCCTTTAGGACCAGTCTTGTGATGTAGGCATCTGGTCTTATCTCCTTATATTGCCTGTAGACTTCACAATTCCTGGTGTCTAATTATGTCTCTAAACTGTATCTCTCTCACCCTTGCCCTTTCTACTTCCTAATCATGAACATTTCTCTCCATAGGTCTGTGTTCTGGGGGCTGCACACATGTTAAGGAGAGATGGTTTATATTGGGCATTTCAGGACCGAGGACAGATAAGCCTCATAGCTGCAAGCACTGTGCCAGATTAGCAGCTGCCAAGGACAGGGGAGTTGGGGACTTTTAGTACCTTGATATTGCTTCTAAGCCTTAGCCAGTGTTCCAAGCTGGGAGTTTACCCAGGTAAATATGGTGATGAAGGTGTCCCAAGATGCAAGTGGCTGCTTTCAGCAATGGGTGTCAGGTCAGGTGGGGCTGGGCAGTGGCACTGAGCAGCATGTTCACAGATGCAGCTCTGTGGCAGTATTCTGACTGGCTGCTGTCTCCAGACAAAAACTCTGGTTGCAGTATCCCAAGATGGAGGCAACTGGGGGATTCCACAATTAGTAGATGGGGGTCCACACAGGAGTGGTGGCCAGAGTTCCTGCCCATGGGCTGTGGCCAGGTGTCCTGTGTGGGTGCTAATGCAGGTGGTCCTACTCAGTAACCAGAGGTCCTCTGTAGACTAGTAGCTGGTAGTCCTGCACTGACACTGAGACCTAGAGACCTGAACAAAATGGCAGTTGTGATTCCTCCCTAATTAGTTTTTTGACAAGACTAAACTATAACAACAATTGAGTATGAATTTTTGTAATGAAATCCTGCCAATGAGAATTAAATTATTTTTTGAGCCATTTTATTTATTTGAGTTCAAAGTTAGTGCTACCTCTCAAAGCCAATTGTACATATTCATGTTTTAATGATGATCCATGATGAACTTGTGCATATTTAATCTTTGCAATTGTCTTTTCACATTGGTAGGTACTACTAAAAACTGATATTAATTCATGAGCATATCTATTGCATGAAGTCACTTAGAGAATTCTAGTAGAGTGTTCTTTAGATATTAGGTTACACAGAAGCTCCTTGATTGCAAAGCAGCATATTATTTGCATAAGCACAGACATTGATCAATGGAATAAAGAAGAGCTCAGAATCCCAATTGGAGGAGGGGCCCAGCCACCACCTGTGCCTGCACGGTAAGCCAACCACGCGACCTGGAGAAGGGGCCCAGCGAACCGCCGGTGCAGTAGACAGACCACCCCAGTTGGAGGAGGGGCCCAGCCGCCACCTGCGCCTGCGTGGTAGGCAGACCACGCAACACAGAGAAGGGGCTCAGCGGCCTGCCTGCGTGGTAGACAGACCTCCCCAGTTGGAGGAGCCCAGCCTCCCACTGGTGCTGTAGACAGACAGCTCCAACTGGAGGAGGGGCCCTGCCGCCCGCCCATGCAGTCACCTGACCGAGCTCTTGACAAACATAAGGTTTCCCCGACACCCCTACCTCATCAAACACCTTATGAGAAAAACTAATGGAACTCATCTAGGAAAATCCCACCAACCCTTAAAACCCACCTACTGGTTGGCCTGGCTACCAGTGCAGTTCTGCAGTGGATCAGGCACCTGGTTTACATCTCAGAGAATAAGAGTAGAGAGGCCACAGGTGGAAGCTCAAGTTCTCTCACACTGACTACCACCACCATCCTGAACCCAGAGACTCAAGCTAGGAATAGACAATGCCACCAACTGGAATAAATGAAAACAGAGTTCTCAGAGACATTTTTTTCTTTCTTTTTCTCTCTCTTCTCTCTCTCTTCAGCCATTCACTCAGTCTCTTCTACCCTTCCCCCTCTGGTCCTCGCAACCTCAACATATGTGAAACCAAAAATTGTGCACAAAAAGGTCTTTAGCATCTAAATCACCAGAATAATATACTATAGAGGAATTGCATATGCCCCACCTCCCTCCCCCTTTTTATTTCTTTTCTTTTTTCTAGTATTTTCTTTTTCCCACTCTCTTTTCTTCTCTTCCTTTCCTTGTTATTTGTTTTCCTCCCTCTTACTCTCTCTATCCCACTTGCAACCCCCTAAATTTTACTATTCATAAGTAGGATAATCTTATAAATACAGATAGGAAATGGAATTTATACATTCTTCCATAAATTACACATCTATTGGTTAGAGTTTTCCAAAGTTACTAAGTTAGATTAACCCCATACCCTCACTCCTTTCCCCATAAATATAACATCCTACACCTGAAATTCAGTTTTCTTCAAGCTACCAGAAACAGTATGCCTTTCATGAAATTGATGACTATATTTGTAAACAATAATCGAAACCGACATTTGAAGACATAGAGTCTAGCTATAAATGTAGTAATAAGGAAAACGTATGCTTAAATGATGTACACTTGATATTGAGAACTGTTAACATTGTCTTTCTCCAAAAAAGGGAGACTTTGCAACTATACAAGAGCAATATAAATATATGGGGGGGGGAATCAATAACACACCATTTTCACAAAGCAGAAAGAAAAGGGAGCAGTATGAAAAGACAAGGAAAGAAAGGACCACAAACAATTAAGGTCAACTCAACTTTAGAAGAGGTAAATATTTGCAGCAGATGGAATGTCAAATAAAGAATTCAGGATATACATGCTTCAGATGATCTGGAGTCTCAAGGAAAACATTAGACAGCAAAATCAGACAATGAAAGATCACTTCGACAATGAATTACATAAACAAATCCAAGAAGCAAAAGATTAACTATACAGAGAGATAGAGGTTATAAAAAACAAACAAACAGAAATCCTAGAAATGAAGGAAGCAATAAACCAAATTAAAAACTCAAATGAGAGTACTACCACCAGAATAGAACACTTAGAAGTTAGAACATCAGACAATGAAGACAGAGTAATTCAACTTGAAAAGAACATAGACAGCTCAGCGAGACTGTTAAGAAATCATGAGCAGAACATCCAAGAAATATGGGATAACATAAAGAGATCAAACTTAAGAGTTATTGGGATACAGGAAGGTATAGAGGTCCAAACCAAAGGAATGAGCAATCTGTTCAATGAAATAATACGAGAAACTTCCTAGACTTGAAGAATGAAACAGAATCCCAAATCCTAGAAGCCTACAGGATGCCAAATCTGCAAAATCATAAGAGATCCACACCTAGACACATTATAATGAAGATGCCCAACATACAGAATAAGGAGAGAATTTTAAAAGCTACAAGAGAAAGGAAGCAGATTACATTTAGGGGTAAACCAATCAGGATAACAGCTGATCTTTCAACACAGACTCTGAAAGCTAGAAGATCCTGGAACAACATATTTCAAATGCTGTAAGAAAATGGGTTCCAACCAAGAATTGTGTATCCAGAGAAATTAAGCTTCAGGATGGAAGATGAAATTAAAAACTTCCATGATAAACAAAAGTTAAAAGATTTATAGCCAGAAAACCAGCTCTTCAAAACATCATCGGCAAAACATTACAGGAAGGGGAAATAGAAAATAACAATGAAAACCAACAGTGGGAGGTAGTACAGTAAAGGGAAAAAAACAATCAAAGAGGGAAAAAAAAACATGTTAAGTAACATAAATGAACAAATATGGCTGGAAGAACAATCCATATCTCAATAATAAACCTAAATGTTAATGGCTTAAACTCAACAATTAAGAGACACAGGCTAGTAGAATGCAGCAAAAAAAAAAAAAAAAGATCCAACAATATGCTGCCTACAGGAGATGCATTTGATAGGAAAAGACATACATAGACTGAAGGTGAAAGGTTGGGAAAAATCATATCACTCATATGGACTGAGGAAACAAGCATACTCATATCAAATAAAATATATTTCAAGCCAAAGTTAATCAAAAGGGATAAAGAGGAACACTACATACTGCTCAAGGGAACCATACACCAAAAAGACATAACAATCATAAATATATATGCCCCAGATAATGGTGCAGCTATGTTTATCAAACAAACTCTTCTCAAGTTCAAGAGTATAATAGAGCACCATACAATAATTATGGGACACTTCAACACGCCTCTCTCACCACTGGACAGATCTTCCAAACAAAAGTTGAATGAAGAAACTATAGAACTCAATAATACAATTAATAACTTAGACTTAATTTACATATATAGAATATACCACCAAACATCAAGCAGTTATAATTTTTTTCTCAGCAACACATGGGTCCTTCTCAAAAATAGATCATATATTATGTCACAGGGCAACACTTAGAAATTGTTAAGTAGTAGAGATAATACCATGCATCCTATCTGATCATAATGGAATGAAACTGGAAATCAACAATAAAAGAAGGAAGGAAAAATCATGCATCACTTGGAGAATGAACAATAGGTTACTGAATGATCAATGGGTTATAGAAGACATCAAGGAGGAAATTAAAAAATTCTTAGAGTTAAATGAAAACACAGACACAACATATCGGAATCTATGGGACACAATGAAAGCAGTTCTAAGAGGAAAATACATTGCTTGGAGTTCATTCCTTAAAAAAAGAAAAAAATCACCAAATAAATGATCTCACACTTCATCTCAAAACCGTAGAAAAAGAAGAGCAAAACAACAGCAAAAGTAGTAGAAGGCAAGAAATGATTAAAATCAGAGATGACATCAATGAAATCAAAACAAAAGAAACAATTTAAAAAATTGACAAAACTAAAAGTTTTTTCTTTGAAAAAATAAATAAGATTGACAGACCCTTAGCCATGCTAACGAAGAGAAGAAGAGACAGAACTCAAATTACTAGCATACGGGATGAAAAAGGCAATATCACAACAGACACTTCAGAAATACAGAAGATAATTAGAAATTAGTTTGAATACTTATACTCCAATAAAATAGAAGATAGTGAAGGCATCCATAAATTTCTTAAGTAATATGACCTGCCCAGATTGAGTCAAGAGGATATACACAACCTAAACAGACCAATATCAATTGAGGAAATAGAAGAAACCATCAAACTACTACCATCTAAGAAAAGCCCAGGACTGGATGGGTATACAGTGGAGTTTTACAAAACCTTTAAAGAGGAACTAATACCAATACTTTTCAAGCTATTTCAGGAAATAGAAAAAGAGGGAGAACTTCCAAATTCATTCTATGAGGCCAACATCATCCTGATTCCTAAACCAGACAAAGACACTTCAAAGAAAGAAAACTACAGACCAATATCTCTAATGAACATAGATGCAAAAACCCTCAATAAAATTCTGGCAAATCAGATACAGAAACATATCAAAAAGATTGTGCATCATGATCAAATAGGATTCATCCCTGGGATGCAAGGCTGCTTCAATATACGGAAATCAATAAATGTTATTCATCACATCAAAAGACTTAAAGATAAGAACCATATGAGCATCTAGATAGATGCAAAAAAAGCATTTGACAAAGTACAGCATCCCTTTATGTTCAAAACTCTAGAAAAATGAGGGTAACAGGAACATACCTCAATATTGTAAAAGCCATCTATGCTAAGCCTCAGGCTAGCATCATTCTGAATGGAGAAAAATTGAAGGCATTCCCTCTAAAATCTGGAACAAGAAAGAAATGCCCTCTCTCACCACTTCTGTTCAACATAGTTCTCGAAACACTGGCCAGAGCAATTAGATGAAAGAAATTAAAGGCATAAAAATAGGAAAAGAAGGACTTAAATTTTCACTATTTGTAGGTGACGTGATCCTATACCTAGCAGACACAACAGGGTCTACAAAGAAACTACTAGAGCTAATAAATGAATTCAGCAAAGTGGCAGGATATAAAATCAACACACATAAATCAAAGGCATTCCTGTATATCAGCGACAAAACTTCTGAACTGGAACTGAGGAAAAACACTCCATTCACAATATCCTTAAAAAAATAAAATACTTGGGAATCAACCTAACAAAAGAGGTGAAAGACTTATACAATGAAAACTACAGAACCCTAAAGAGAGAAATAGAAGTAAATCTTAGAAGATGGAAAAATATACTCTGTTCATGGATAGGCAAAAATAACATCATCAAAATGGCGATATTACCAAAAGTTCTCTATAGGTTTAATGCAATGCCAATCAAAATCTCAATGGCATTTTTGTAGAAGTAGATAAAGCAATCATGAAATTAATCTGGAAAAATAAAAGACCCAGAATAATAAAAACAACTCTAAGCAGGAAGTGTGAATCAGGCAGTATAGCGATACGAGACTTCAAACTATACTACAGAGCAATAGTAAGAAAAGCAGCATGGTACTGGTACCAAAACAGGCAGGTGGACCAATGGTACAGTATAGAGGACACAGAGACTAACCCACAAAATTACAATTATCTTATATTTGATTAATGGGCTAACAGCATGCAAAGGAGGAAGGATAGCATCTTCATCAAATGGTGCTGGGAAAACTGGAAATCCATTTGCAACAGAATGAAACAGAATCTTTCTCTTGACATGCACAAAAGTTAACTCAAAATGGATAAAAGAGCTTGATATCAAATCATAGTCTCTGTGTCTGATAGTAGAAAAAGTTGGTTCCGATCTACATATTGTGGGGTTGGGCTCCAAATTCCTTAATAGGACACCCATAGCTCAGGAGTTAATAACTAGAATCAACAAATGGGACTTACTCAAACTAATTTTTTTTCCTCAGCAAGAGAAACAATAAGAGAGGTAAATAGGGAGCCTACATCATGGGAACAAGGTTTTACTCCTCACACTTCAGATAGAGCCCTATTACCAGAGTATACAAAGAACTCAAATAATTAAATAATAAGAAAACAAATAACCCAATCAACAAATGGGCCAAGGACCTGAACAGACACTTCTCAGAGGAGGACATACAATCAATCAACAAGTACATGAAAAAATGCTCACCATCTCTAGCAGTCAGAGAAATGCAAGTCAAAACCACCCTAAGATACCATCTCACCCCAGTAAGATTGGCAGCCATTATGAAGTCAAATAACAACAAGTGCTGGCGGGGATGTGGGGATTAACTTTTAGGGTTACTATTGACATATGGTTTGTCCTTCCAGTCATGTTTGTTTGTTTGTTTATTTATTTATTTACTTATTTTAATTTGGCTTGTTTTTCCTCTTTTGTTATTCCCACCCCCCTTTACTGAGTTACCTCCCACTGTTAGATTTGGGTGCTGTTTTCATTTCCTCTTCTTGTAGTGTTTTGCTCAAAATGCTTTGCAGTGCTGGTTTTCTGGCTGCAAATTCTTTTAACTTTTGTTTATCATGAAATATTTTAATTTCATTGTCAAACCTGAAGCTTAATTTTGCTGGATACAATATTCTTGGTTGGAATGCATTATCTTTCAGCATTTGAAATACGTTGTTTCAGAATCTTTTCGCTTTCAACATCTATGATGAAAAATCAGCTGTTAACCTAACTGGTTTAATCCTGAATGTAATCTGCCTCCTTTCTCTTGTAGCTTTTAATATTCTCTCCTTGTTCTGTATGTTGGATATCTTCATAATAATGTGTCTTGGAGTTGGTCTATTATGGTTTTGTATGTTTGGAGTCCTGTAGGCTTCCAGAATTTGGCAATCCATTTCATTTTTCCTTTGATTTGGACCTCTATGCTTTCTTCTATCCCAATGACTCTTAAGTTTTTTTTTTTTAATGACATCCCATATCTCTTGGATGTTTTGCTCATGGTTTCTTTTTTTTTATTTATTTTTTTAATGTTGGTTGTTCAAAACATTACATAGTTCTTGATATATCATATTTCACATTTTGATTCAAGCGGGTTATGAACTCCCATTTTACCCCGTATACAGCTTGCAGAAACGCATCAGTTACACTTCATTGCTTTACATATTGGTATACTCATGTCTGTTGTATTCAGCTGCCTTTCCTATCCTCTACTATCTCCCCTCCCCTCCCCTCCCCTCCCCTCCCCTCTTCTCTCTCTACCCCCACTACTGTAATTCATTCCTCCCCCTTGTACTGTTTTTCCCTTTCCCCTCACTTCCCGTTGTGTGTAATTTTGTATAACCCTGAGGGTCTCCTTCCATTTCCATGCAATTTCCCTTCTCTCTCCCTTTCCCTCCCACCTCTCATCCTTGTTTAATGTTGGTCTTCTTCTCATGCTCTTCTTCCCTAGTCTGTTCTTAGTTACTCTCCTTATATCAAAGGAGACATTTGGCATTTGTTTTTTAGGGCTTGGCTAGCTTCGCTTAGCATAATCTGCTCTAATGCCATCCATTTCCCACCAAATTCTATGATTTTGTCATTTTTTACTGCAGAGTAATACTCCATTGTGTATAAATGCCACATTTTTTTTATCCATTCGTCTATTGAAGGGCATCTAGGTTGATTCCACAGTCTTGCTATTGTGAATTGTGCTGCTATGAACATCGATGTAGCAGTGTCCCTGTAGCATGCTCTTTTTAGGTCTTTAGGGAATAGACCGAGAAGGGGAATGGCTGGGTCAAATGGTGGTTCCATTCCCAGCTTTCCAAGAAATCTCCATACTGCTTTCCAAATTGGCTGCACCAATTTGCAGTCCCACCAACAATGTACAAGTGTACCCTTTTCCCCACAACCTCGCCAGCACTTATTGTTGTTCGACTTCATAATGGCTGCCAATATTACTGGAGTGAGATGGTATCTTAGGGTGGTTTTGATTTGCATTTCTCTGATTGCTAGAGATGGTGAGCATTTTTTCATGTACTTGTTGATTGATTGTATGTCCTCCTCTGAGAAGTGTCTATTCAAGTCCTTGGCCCATTTGTTGATTGGGTTATTTGTTATCTTATTGTCTAATTTTCTGAGTTCTTTATATATTCTGGATATTAGGGCTCTATCTGAAGTGTGAGGAGTAAAGATTTGTTCCCATGATGTAGGCTCCCTATTTACCTCTCTTATTGTTTCTTTTGCTGAGAAAAAACTTTTTAGTTTAAGTAAGTCCCATTTGTTGATTCTAGATGTTAACTCTTGTGCTATGGGTGTCCTATTGAGGAATTTGGAGCCCGAACCCACAGCATGTAGGTCGTAGCCAACTTTTTCTTCTATCAGATGCCGTGTCTCTGATTTGATATCAAGCTCCTTGATCCATTTTGAGTTAACTTTTGTGCTTGGTGAGAGAAAGGGATTCAGATTCATTTTGTTGCATATGGATTTCCAGTTTTCCCAGCACCATTTGTTGAAGATGCTATCCTTCCTCCTTTGCATGCTTTTAGCCCCTTTATCAAATATAAGAAAGTTGTAGTTTTGTGGGTTGGTTTCTGTGTCCTCTATTCTGTACCATTGGTCCACCCGCCTGTTTTGGTACCAGTACCATGCTGTTTTTGTTACTATTGCTCTGTAGTATAGTTTGAGATCTGGAATCGCTATACCACCTGATTCACACTTCCTGCTTAGTATTGTTTTTGCTATTCTGGGTCTTTTATTCTTCCATATGAATTTCATGATTGCTTTCTCCATTTCTACAAGAAATGCCGTTGGGATTTTGATTGGCATTGCATTAAACCTATAGAGAACTTTTGGTAATATCGCCATTTTGATGATGTTAGTTCTGCCTATCCATGAACAGGGTATATTTTTCCATCTTCTAAGGTCTTCTTCAATTTCTCTTTTTAGGGTTCTGTAGTTTTCATTGTATAAGTCTTTCACCTCTTTTGTTAGGTTGATTCCCAAGTATTTTATTCTTTTTGAGGATATTGTGAACGACGTGGTTGTCCTTGTTTCCATTTCAGAGGATTTGTCGCTGATATATAGGAATGCCTTTGATTTATGCATGTTGATTTTATAACCTGCCACTTTGCTGAATTCATTTATTATCTCTAATAGTTTCTTTGTAGACCCTTTTGGGTCTGCTAGGTATAGAATCATGTCATCTGCAAGTAGTGATAATTTAAGTTCTTCTTTTCCTATTTTTATGCCTTTAATTTCTTTCGTCTGTCTAATTGCTCTGGCCAGTGTTTCGAGAACTATGTTGAACAGAAGTCGTGAAAGAGGGCATCCCTGTCTTGTTCCAGATCTTAGAGGCAATGCCTTCAATTTTTCTCCATTCAGAATGATGCTAGCCTGAGGCTTAGCATAAATTGCTTTTACAATGTTGAGGTATGTTCCTGTTATCCCTAGTTTTTCAAGAGTTTTGAACATAAAGGGATGCTGTACTTTGTGGAATGCTTTTTCCGCATCTATCGAGATGATCATATGGTTCTTATTTTTAAGTCTATTGATGTGGTGAATAACATTTATTGATTTCCGTATATTGAACCAACCTTGCATACCAGGGATGAATCCTACTTGATCATGGTACACAATTTTTTTGATATGTTTTTGTATCCGATTCGCCAGAATTTTATTGAGGATTTTTGCATCTAGGTTCATTAGAGATATTGGTCTGTAGTTTTCTTTCTTTGAAGTGTCTTTGTCTGGTTTCGGAATCAGGGTGATGTTAGCCTCGTAGAATGAATTTGGTAGTTCTCCCTCTTTTTCTATTTCCTGAAATAGCTTGAAAAGTATTGGTATTAGTTCCTCTTTAAAGGTAAAACTCTGCTGCATACCCGTCCGGTCCTGGGCTTTTCTTAGATGGTAGTAGTTTGATGGTTTCTTCTATTTCCTCAATTGATATTGGACTGTTTAGGTTGTGTATATCCTCTTGACTCAATCTGGGCAGATTATATGACTTAAGAAATTTATCGATGCCTTCACTATCTTCTATTTTATTGGAGTATAAGGATTCAAAATAATTTCTGATTATCTTCTGTATTTCTGAAGTGTCTGTTGTGATATTGCCTCGTTCATCCCGTATGCTGGTAATTTGAGTTCTCTCTCTTCTTCTCTTCGTTAGCATGGCTAAGGGTCTGTCAATTTTATTTATTTTTTCAAAGAACCAGGTTTTAGTTTTGTCAATTTTTTCAATTGTTTCTTTTGTTTTGATTTCATTAATTTCAGCTCTGATTTTAATTATTTCTTGCCTTCTACTTCTTTTGCTGTTGTTTTGCTCTTCTTTTTCTAGGATTTTGAGATGAAGTATGAGATCATTTATTTGTTGTTTTTTTTTCTTTTTTTAAGGAATGCACTCCAAGCAATGAATTTTCCTCTTAGAACTGCTTTCAGTGTGTCCCATAGATTCTGGTATGTTGTGTCTGTGTTTTCATTTAACTCTAAGAATTTTTTAATTTCCTCCTTGATGTCTTCTAAAACCCATTGATCATTCCCAGTAACCTATTGTTCATTCTCCAAGTGATGCATGATTTTTCCTTCCTTCTTTTTTCATTGATTTTCAGTTTCATTCCATTGTGATCAGATAAGATGCATGGTATTATCTCTACTCCTTTATATTGACTAAGAGTTTCCCTGTGACATAATATATGATCTATTTTTGAGAAGGATCCATGTGCTGCTGAGAAAAAAGTGTAGCTGCTTGATGTTGGGTGGTATATTCTATATGTGTCATTTAAGTCTAGGTTGTTAATTGTATTATTGAGTTCTATAGTTTCCTTATTCAGCTTTTGTTTGGAAGATCTGTCCAGTGGTGAGAGAGGTTTGTTAAAGTCTCCCTTGATTATTGTATGGTGGTCTATTAGAGTCTTGAACTTGAGAAGAGTTTGCTTGATGAACATAGCAGCCCTGTTGTTTGGGGCATATATATTTATGATTGTTATGTCTTGTTGGTGTATGGTTCCCTTGAGCAGTATGTAGTGTCCCTCTTTATCCCTTTTGATTAACTTTGGCTTGAAATCTATTTTATTAGATATGAGTATGGACACTCCTGCTTGTTTCCTCAGTCCATATGAGTGATATGATTTTTCCCCAACCTTTCACCTTCAGTCTATGTATATCTTTTCCTATCAAATGTGTCTCCTGCAGGCAGCATATTGTTGGGTCTTGTTTTGTGATCCATTCAACTAGCTTGTGTCTCTTAATTGGTGAGTTTAAGCCATTAACATTTAGGGTTATTATTGAGATATGGTTTGTTTTTCCAGCCATAGTTTGTTTATTAATGCTATTAAACCTGATTTGTTTTCCTCTTTGATTATTTTCCCCCTTTACTGTCCTACCTCCCACTGTTGGTTTTCATTGTTGTTTTCCATTTCCTCTTCCTGTAGTGTTTTGCCAAGGATTTTTTGAAGAGATGGTTTTCTAGCTGCTAATTCTTTTAACTTTTGTTTGTCGTGGAATGTTTTAATTTAATCTTCCATCCTGAAGCTTAATTTCACGGGATACCCGATTCTTGGTTGGAACCCATTTTCTTTTAGCGATTGAAATATGTTATTCCAGGATATTCTAGGTTTTAGAGTCTGTGTTGAGAGATCAGCTGTTATCCTGATTGGTTTACCCCTAAATGTAATCTGCTTCCTTTCTCTTGTAGCTTTTAAAATTCTCTCCTTATTTTGTATGTTGGACATCTTCATTATAATGTGTCTAGGTGTGGATCTCTTATGATTTTGCACATTCGGCATCCTGTAGGCTTCTAGGATTTGGGATTTTGTCTCATTCTTCAAGTCTGGGAAGTTTTCTTGTATTATTTCACTGAATAGATTGCTTAATCCTTTGGTTTGGAGCTCTGTGCCTTCCTGTATCCCAATGACTCTTAAGTTTGGTCTTTTGATATTATCCCATAGTTCTTGAATGTTCTGCTCATGGTTTCTTAGTAGACTTGCTGAGCTATCTATGTTCTTTTCAAGTTGAAATACTCTGTCTTCATTGTCTGATGTTCTATCTTCTAAGTGATCCACTCTGCTGGTAGTATTCTCAATTGAGTTTTTAAGTTGGTTTATTGTTTCCTGCATTTCTAGGATTTCTATTTGTTTGTTTTTTATTACCTCTATCTCCCTGTGAAATTGATCTTTTACTTCCTGGATTTGTTTGTCAATGTGATCTTTCATTGTCTGATTTTGCTGTCTCATGTCTTCCTTGAGACTCCAGATCATCTGAAGCATGTATGTCCTGAGCTCTCTATCTGACATTCCATCTGTTGCAGCTATTACCTCTTCTAAAGTTGAGTTGACCTGCATTGCCTGTGGTCCTTTCTTTCCTTGTCTTTTCATACTGCTGGCGTTTCTTTCTGCTTGGTGAAATTGTTGTGTCTTTGAAATTTTCCCTCTATTTATTTATATTGCTCTTGTATAGTTGAAAAATCACCCTTGCAGGGCAGGTAGTGGCTGTGATCCTCCTCCAATTAGTGTGATCCGTCTACCATGCTGGCAGGCCCTAGGTCTGCTCTGCTGGTCGGTCAAAGGTCCGCCTACCCAGCAGGCGCCAGGGGCACCTGTGTCACTCCGTAGGTTGCTGGGCCTAACCTCCCGATGGGTTGCAGGTTCCCCTAGCTTGCAGGCACTGAGGGAGGGGCCGGTTCCGTCCCTCAGCGGGCCGCTGGGCCCGATCTGCCGGTGTTCACAGTCCCACTTACCTTGCAGACAGTGGGGGAGGGGACGGGCCTGGCCCTCAGCCGGCCGCCGGACCTGTCCTAGTGGGTCCGGTCCGCGTTCCCCGCAGGCGCATGTAGCTGCTCTGTCACTTGGCTGGTTGCTGGGCCTGACCCACCCGCCCGTGGGTTGCAGGTTTGCCTAGCTTCCAGGCACTGGGCGAGGGGCCGGTTCCGCCCCTCAGCAGGCTTTGGGCCCCATCTGCTGGTGTTCACACTCCCTCCTACCTTGCAGACACTGGGGGAGGGGATGGACCTCGCCCTCAGCCGGCCGCCGGACCTGTCCTAGTGGGTCCGGTCCGCGTTCCCCGCAGGCGCGTGTAGCTGCTCTGTCACTTGGCTGGTTGCTGGGCCTGACCCCTGCTCATGGTTTCTTACCAGCCTTTCTGTACTGACTACATTCTTTTCAAGTTGGTAAAATTTGTCTTCATTATCTGATGTTCTGACTTCTATTTGATCTAGTCTATTTGTAATATTCTCATTTGAGTTTTTGATTTGGTTTATGGTTTCCTGCATTTCTAGGATTACTGTTTGATTTTTTAAAAATTTCTCTATCTCCTGGTAGAGTTCATTTTTTGCTTCTTGAATCTGCTTATGTAATTCATTTTCAAAGTATTCTTTCATTGTTTGGACTTGCTGTCTAATGACTTCTTTAAGATTCCATTCCATCTGAGTCAGGTATGCCTTGAGTTCTTTCTCTGTCCATTTTCCTGGTGCCTCTAGTTTCTCCTGTATATTTAAGTTTTCCTGCATTGTTTGTAATCCTTTTCCCTTGTTTTTTCATAGTGTTCATGTTACTTTCCAACTCTGTTTAACTGCTGTGTTTCTGTTTTCTCCTATAAATTTGTTTTGGTTTTGTATATCTCTGTGGTCTCTCCTTTGTGGTGGGAGACTACATCTAGAGATGTTGGGCTTTATTGTAATTTAAAGCTGCTTCATTTGATTCATAAAAGGCTTATGGATTCTGTAGACATATAGTTATCTGTTGTTTGGTCTTAGGATTTTATGTTTAGTTTGGGTGCTATGATGGTATGAAGGTTAGTATGTCTTGGCTGCTTTGGAAGATTGCTCTACTGAAGGGGGATATTAACAGGCAAATGGATCAGGGTATTTGGTAATAGCTAGGTACTTAGGAGCCCTATCGATAGCCTTGGAACATTCACCTATTTGCATTTAGAAAATTACATGTAATGAAAGTCATAATGCTTGGAATGAAAGTTAGGGGGAAGGGGAAAGAATGAGTCCTTAAAGATAAAGAGGGAGAGAAAAATAGGTAGAATAAAGGAGAATGGAAAGAAGAATAAAAATTGAAAAGGGAAGAAAAAGAAAGATAAATGAAGTCTTAGAGTTCTATTTTCTTCTTTTCCAGTAGGTGGAGCTGTGCCATCCGAGCTGAGCTTCTGCTCTCTGTGTGCTGGCAGCAATCCTTGTAAGTCTGCTCCTCTTCCCCTATTGGGCGTCTCTCCAATCCTGTTAGTCCAGAGCCATTTCTCTTCTCTGGCCCCTCCCCCCTTTCTCCTGCCAGCCAGCCAGGCCCCACTCACACCATCAGTTTAATTTGTCTGGACCTCTTCAGTGGCCATGCCCCTGGGAACTGGTGGCTAAGGCCTTGGGTGTCACCACTGGTGGTAGGGGGATTTGGGGTTCGGGAGTCCCCTCTGCTTCCCTCGGTCCCTACAGTCATGCCTATGGAGCTCTGGGGCAAGATTTTTGAGGTTTCCCAGCTGTATGTATATGGTGGGGATGGGAGTTACACACCTGCTAAAGCCGATACAGCTGGAAAGGGATCCCATGCGCCAACTCTGGTGACGTCAGTTCTCTGCTATGGCCAGCCCCAGACTTCTTGCCGGAGTGTCCGATGGGTTGGGTGGGTCTTGCCTGTCTCTGGTCTGTCCCAGAATTGGTTTCACTTCTATTCTGCTGTTTCATGAAGGCTTGGTTAGCAACCTCTTCATAGAGTCTCTACGCCGCACATGGTATCCCGCAGTGCTGAAAAGCCTCCACGTCGGTTGCCTCTGGTTGCTAGGCAGCGGTGGCTCAGACCTCTGTGCAGGGTGGCCGAGATTCACCCATCCGGGGCAAGCTATCACCTCAAATAATCCCAAATTTCCCAGCTAGGTCTCACTTCAGCGGAATTTTGCTGGGAGTTACTCAGCAGGTGAAATCTAAACTTTCTGATGCATCTCACTGTCTGCTTGGCTGAGGAGGTACTGAAAGCGCTGCCTCCCCTGCCCACTGCCATGTTGAGTCCTCTTAAAATTCTTAAATGAAGACAAAAATCACTATGGAAAAGTAGACAATATTAATAGCCTCATATATCTACTAAAAATGAAGTTTGTAGGTAAAACAATATTAATTCCACCTTTTAAAAAAAGACAAATGAAAATAAAATAAAAAATTACAGTGGCAGAATTCTATCAAAAACAAAACAACAACAGCAAATATCCCAACATATCATGACCAAGATTGTGTTATTGTAGAATTACAAGGGTGCTTTAACATTTGAAAAGCCATCAATGTACTTTTCCATACTTGGAGAGTAAAAGAAAGAAAACAGATCATCTCAATAGATCTGGCAAATTATGGCATCTTTTAAAAAAAAATAATTTATTTTTTCTAATTGGCATGCATTTGTGCTCATCTATGGTATACAGCATTGTAAATATCTATATCTATATCTATATCTATCTATCTATCTATCTATATATATATATATATATATATATATATATATATACCATATAACAAAAATCAGGCAGTTAGCATTTCCATCACTTTGAATATTGTCATATTTATGTGTTGGTACCTCCAAATTCTTATCCTCTAGTTATATTGGAATGTATACTTAAGTGGAACATAAATTGGAAGGTAAGATTTTATCTTTGTTTTCAAATAAGTGATGTTGATTTTTCTTCCTGTCAAAAAATTTAAATCAACTTAGAATAAATATATCTATCAAAAAGTATATATAAAGTATATATAATACTTTATTTTATATATATATATATATATATATATATATATATATATATAGAGAGAGAGAGAGAGAGAGAGAGAGAGAGAGACTGTATAACAATCAAATCAGGCAGTTAGCATTTCCATCGCTTTGAATATTGTCGTATTTATGTATTGGGATATTCAAATTTTTGTTCTCTAGCTATATTGGAATATGTACCTAATTGCCATAGACTGCATAGACAGTAGTTGTCCTATCACACTACAGGACATTAGAGCTACTCCCCCAGTATAGTTCATAACTTAGTTGTTCCCCCACAGCTCATGTGTTGAAGACTTGCACTCTAGAAGATGGAGGGGTGGAGAGGTGGCTATTGGGATGATGACTTTAGGAGGTGGAACCTAGTTGAAAGCTATTAGGTCACTGGGACTGTGCTCCTAAAGTAGATATTGGGAACCCAACTCATTTCTATCACTTTCTGCTCACAGTCACCAAGAGATGAGCAGCTTTGCTCTACCAAGCAATCCCTGCCATGGTGAACTGCCTTGCTGACAAAGCAACAGGAACAAGCAACCATGGTAAAATTGTGAGCCAAAATAGATATTTTACCCCCTTAAGTTGATTTTCTCAGATATATTTTCATAATGACAGAAAGATGAACAACTTCCCCCTTCCTAACCTTTAGTGACTTCTATACTCTCTACTGCTATGTGATTAACTATTTTTGGCTTCCATAAATGAATGAAAACATTAACTAATGTCTTTCTTATTCCAGTAATTGCCTTACTTATTTCATATAATATCATTTTATCTAGTTGCTGCAAATGACAGGAGTTTATTCTTTTTGTGGCTTAATTATATTTCATTGTGTGTATGTGCATCTTTTTCTCAAGTTTTTCTCTTTTTGTTTCCTTCTATTTTAAGAGTCACTGAGTGATATTGGGTTTTGATTGGTATATTATGGAAAGCCTGAGGAAAAGAACAAAATGGCACTTCCCACCAGTGCCAGTTCCTATCTTTTTAGGGTTATAACTAAGAAAGTTATTAATTTTTTGTTATCTACCTTTCTTTAGAACATAAATCAAAACCATTAGCTTGAATTTGAGGTGTATACACAATACATACACATTAGGGTGTGAAATACTTTATATAAATAGTTATTACATTTCCAAGTACTGGAAACAATATCTGTGCTAAGATTTATTTTGACTGAATGGAACAAAAAGGGTTCAACCTTCAACTACAGAGGGTTGTACTAATAGTAAATCTCTTAAAGTAAAAAATATATTCCTCTCCATTTTTATTTGCCACAGACTACACCATGTCCTGAGTAGATTCATTATGGGAAAAATGTCAATCACAGCTTTATTATCTTACTTTGGAAGGAAATAACAAGAAAACAACTTGGAAGGTAAGAATACATCTTTGTTTTCAAATAAATGATGTTGATTTTTCTTCCTATCAAAAAATATAAATCAACTTATAATAAGTATATGTATCAAAAAAGTATAATTCAGATTGTGATAAATATACCTAAACCATTAGATAAATATATTTAATTTTGTTTGTTGGTGGGGACTGAACCGAAAGCCTTGTGCATGGGGGGCAAGCACTCTACCAACTGAGCTATATCCCGAACCCAGATAAATATATCTAAACTATTCATCTATATATATCCATCAACCTCTAATAAGAGTTTCCATTGACATGGTGATTCTTGAATGGATGATATCACATACAAAGATGAGAAGATCTCTACTGTCCTATATACAATGACCTTTTTTTGTGGTGCTGGGGATTGAATCCAGGGCTTGTGCATGCAAGGGAAGCACTCTACCAGCTAAGTTATATACCCAGCCCTTTCCATAGGCTCTTTATCAATAAAAGGCTGGGCTTTACCAAAGGGCTGCAAAAATTAATGGTTTAGATATATTTATCATAAACTGACCTAAACCTTTTCAAAAGGAAGAAAAGTTAACCTCACTTTTTTTTTTCAAAAAGTGAGAGATTTTTGCTACAGCCATGAATTCTTTAACATCTTGATTATTAACAAAATTAATAATTCTAGTTATTTTTAGGTTCTGATGAACTGAACATTTTTACAGAGTTTTTCTCTAGCTACAGAAGCCCTCTTTATGTCCACAACAGCTATTACAAACTCTATGTTAGCATAATAAGTGTTCCAGGGAAAACTAATTAACCTTCTGGCCATCAATATCCAACATTGGTAATGTGTATTTTCACCATCCTCTCTTCTACATTACCTTTTATGATAATATTTACAACTTAATTAAAAGAAAATTTGTAAAGAATGTTGGTTTTCTCTGCATTATCCAACTCAACAATGATAACTGTGGAGGCAATTAAATCATCTCCATGTCGGAGTGAATAGAATTCCTATTCTTGGGCAGTGGACCCTCTCCAGCCACCTGAGTTGCCTGTCTTCCTCTGGCCCAGGCTGAGGTTCAGGAAGAGACACCTCTGGTTTTCTGCTTCAGTGCTGGGTGCCACCTGCTTCTAGGGAACTGGAGGGAGGCACAAGCCTAGGCCACGATGCTGCTGGCCAGGCCCCATCTGTGGCTTCATTTGACTCAGGGAGATTACTGCTACATTGTAAGCAGTGAGCCCCATAGACCACCACACTCCCCCAGATCCCTTCATTTAAAATTCCATTCAAATGATTATCTTTGACATCTTGCTAAGTTCATAACTTGTCTTTGTGAATAGTGTTGTAGTAAACATAAGCATGCAGATATCTCATTGATATAATGATATCCTTACCTTTGTGTATATATATATATATATATATATATATATATATATATATATATATATATATAAACCTATTGGTGAGATTACTGGATCATGGTATAATTCTACTTTTAGTTTTTTGAGCACTCACCATGCCATTTTTCACAATGGCTATACCAGTTAATATTCCCATCACAGGGGTATGAAACTTAACCCTTCTCTGGATCTTGGCTAGCATTTGTAATTTTTGTCTTTTTGATAATATCCATTTTAACTAGGTGAAATGACACCTTATTGTAGTTTTGATTTGCATTTCCTTAATGACTAGTGTTGACCATTTGAGAAACATCTATTCAGACCATTTGCCTATTTTAAAGTCAGTTTTTCTATGTTATTGAGTGCTTATCACCCAATCATCACTGTTGGGTGTGTGAGAGACTCCCCACTGAAGTTAAGTTTCAGTCTTGCATAATCCCTTACCTCTCCCCTCCTCTCTAAAGGGTGCAAAGCTGAAGAGCATCAAATTCAAATATTTTCTCATCCAATCCCCATGAGACACAGCGTCTGCTAGCAGTTCCTGAGTCACCTTGCCAATCAGCACCCACCATGTCACCTATGCAACCCTTCTTAAGCTGAAGTTTGCAAGCTCACACTCTCTGCCCTCTTTGTCTTCTTTCTCTCCTCTCTTTACTCTTTCTCTCTCTCTGCTCTATTCTTCTCTGACCTCCTCCTCTCCTCTCTCAGCTCTCTGACTCCCCTTTTCTTCCCCTTCAGACAGACCCCCAATAAATCTCTTGATTGAATCTCTGTCTTGGGTGAGTCACTCACCTTTCAATCACCACTTTTTTGATGAGTAGTTTATAAATATTTTCTCCCATTTTGTAGGTTGCCTTGACTCTGTTGACTGATTCCTTTGCTGCACAGAAACTTCTTGGTTTGATATTATCTTGTCTAGTTTTGCTTTCACTCTTGGTGCATTGGGAGGATCTATCCAATTTTTTTTTTCAATTTCAATGTCTTGAAGTGTTTTATGATCTTTTCTTTAAGGTATGTTCTTGGTGCCTTTGTAAAATATTAGATGTCTATAAATATGAGAATTAATTTCTGGATTTTCTGTTCTGTTCCACTGCTGTGTGTGCTTCTTTTTATACCAGTACCATATTCTTTTGATCACTATGGCTTTGCAATTTGTATTGAGATAATGTGTTGTATGAGTTTTTATTTTACTATACCAAAACTACTAGCAGAATAAAGAATACGTATAAGAATTTTTTGTTATTTTGGCAAGTAAAAGTTGGTATTTAATTTTAGTGTGTATTTATTTGATCACAAATTTAGAAATATTTTCTTATACTTGTTTTGAAGTGGCTTTTTCCCTCTGAGAATTATTTGCTCTTGTTTTGCCACTTTTGCATTGAAGTATAATATTATTCCTAATTATATATTAAATAAATATACATATGTATATGTTGAAGTCATCAATCATATCAATAGTTTTTTAGTATCTGATAATATGTATAATATTTTAAAGTGATTCATATTATTTGTTTAAAGTGTGAAGCCAGAAAGAATCCAGGGGAAAAACAATAAAATATTATCACAAATAGAATCATTGCAAATATTTTTGTAAATTTATTCCCAGATAGCTAATTAATATTATTTACTACAGAATATTTCAATTTATAAGTGTTTTTTTGGTGCCAAAACTTTCATATATTGTGTTTATTTATATAAGAGTATGTTTTTTGGAATTATTATGATTTGTGGTGGCATTTACTATTACTGTTTGGATTCCTGTAATTTGATAAAATGTAGTACATGTTTCATAATATATGAGCCAGCCTCTTTGTTACTCCTTTTCCTTTTCTTGCTTTCAAATTTTATCTATTCAAAGTGACATACAAAATTATATGTATTTATTTTTGCAACATGATGTTTTGCAGTACATGTGCATTTTGTAATGATGAAATGTAACTTATTAACCATGCATTACCTCATTTCTTTGTGGTGATAGCACTCAGCCATCCTTTCAGCTTTTTTCAAGAATACAATATGCTGTCATTAACTATAGTCAATATTTTGCCCAATAGATCTCTTTCACTTACTTCTCCTAACTAATTGTAATTTTGTATCTTTTGAACACTCCCCCTACCCCAGTGCCCCAGTCTCTAGAAATCACAATCCTACTGCATTTTGAGATCAACATTTTCAGGTTTCACACATGAGTGAGTTATGTGGTATTTGTCATTGTCTGTTTGTACTTCCTACATCCCTTAACATAATCTCCTCCCAGTCCACTTGTGTTATTGCAAATGTCAGAATGTTCTTCATTTATGTGGTTGAGTAGTGTTCCGTTTCATGTAATATAATACACTTTCTTAAACTATTCATCCTTTGAAGGACACTGAGGTGTGCTACAATTAACATGGAAGTGCAGGTATCTCTTTGGCATATAAACTCTCTTTTGGATGTATACCAAGTAATGGGATTGATGGATCATGGAAAAAAGGCTTCTTTTTCTATTATTAATTTCAAGATGAACTTCAAACTGTTTTTGCAATGTCTTCCTTTAAACCAACAATTGTTTGGTGAAATTACATAAACTCATAAATTATTTTGAGAAAATTTACATATTGAGTGATTTTAGGTAGCATCTATTTGTCCATTAAATTTTTGACTAGTTTTATTGGCCTAAAGAAGAATCTTGACTTTTTAATTCCTTATTTTTTTCTTCCCTGGATCAACTCTTGGAAAGTTGTTAAAACTGTGTTACTTTTGTGGAAGTATCTTCCTGCTTTACTTTTCTTGAATATTTTGTGCTGGGAAGAAGAAGAAAAAAAGAAGAAAAGATGTAGAATAAGTGTACATATCCTCCATGCTAGATGATGAGCTTTGTATCAAGTTCTACATGATATTGTTTTATCTCAAGACTCCCTAGACACCATTGTGCTGGGAAAGGCCTTGATATCTAGGAATGCCTGGGAAGACAGATTTGAGTATTGCTACTCTTACCCTTGTCAATTTAGACATTTGGTCAATGACATTTTTTGGGGAAAAATATCAAAGGGAAATTAAAAATTTCTGAGGGCACTTTTTCATTTTTCCTCATTTCAAATTCTGTCAGCCCATATCTTCAGTTTCTCTCTCTCCTTAAAATTTTCACTATATATGGCATTAAATTGGATTAAATCTTATAGAATCCACTTCCTTTAGATATAGTGTTATCTTTGTAAGTAAGGTTGCTCTGTTTTAGTCCCACAATCCTTCCTGAATGATGCAGTAATCAAGTTTGTATCTTTGAGGCATGCTCATTTCCTCCCCATAATATATTGAGCACTCATTGGACTGATGCCTGATAATACTACAAGTATGAGAATTAAGTATTTGAGTCTTCACATATTTACAAGAAAACACCAGAAGTGGGCTTTCCTTAAGGGCAGAGAGTGTGTGCCCTTCACAGTAGGACTAATTTTGACCTTTTCACTATTAAAGGACTGGTGCAACATGGTCTATGTGATCTAGTCTCAAGAGGAGTCATACAGCTTTGTGGGTAGAGGAGAGCTGCTACTGAATAAAAGACATGGGTCAAGCAGAAATAGCTCAGATCTGAGCCTGTGTGTAGGACAGATGGCTGCAAATGGTCATTTTCTTCTTCATCACAGAGCTATATAGAACATAGCCACTTCCTACTCAGGTGATGATCATGGCATCTGCTTACTTATTTTCCACATCCTGGAGGGTGTTAACAAGAGGCTGATTCCTGGTTTCTGGAAGGGGCAAGATAACAAGGCCAGCAAAGAGGATGATGACTCCATAGATGATCCAGGGCAGATGGAGAGAATACCCCAGTAAGGTCATCAGGAGAGGAGCCAGTATTGCCCCTGTTCTCTGGAATCCTGAAACAATGCCTGCAAGTGTGGACCTTAGGATGGAAAAAAAAGAAAAGAAAAGAAAATCTTGAACAAATCTGTATATATGTTGTCACTTGTCAACTCCATTGCATTTTGGGAGACAATACAGGAAAGTTATTGAACGCATGGGCTTTGACAACCAGCTCTTAATTGTGACATTGAGCACTATTGATTTATAATTAATCAGTTTCATCATAATTAAAATAAGAATATTCATAGCACCAATCCCGTAGAGTGGCTCTTCAGATTAAGTGAAAAACTGCAGTAAAAGGCTTGGCACACTGCAAGGCATAAAGTCTGTTTTAAATAATTGTGGATTATTAGTTGCTTTTAAAATTTATATTACAATTCATGTCTTGGAAACATGAAAAACCTCAATTTTATCCCTGCAGTAAGTGTTAATTAGTTCAGAAAGTCTTTTTTGGAAATCAGACAGAAGGTCGTTTAGCTCTTGTACCTGAATACAGTGGGGAGGAGCTCAATTTGGTGGAGAGTAAAACCAGTGCCGGCAGCAGAAACAGATCCAACTCCCAAGGTTGCTAAAGACACGCGCAGAGTCTGCATTTCTGGTGAGAAGACACCAGGGAGAATAAAAAAATCTTGGCTGAAGAAATCTGTCTTTCACTAATTGTGAGGTGATTCTGTTGTAGGGTTTGCAGGTGAGAAACAAATGACAGACAAAATGCAACCCCTCAGAGATGACGGAGGGGTTGATGAGCTGCTGAATGCTGGGCTGAAACACTGAACCAAAGGATCTAAATCTCTTGCTTCAATTTTCTCTGCACATTTGAGTATTGCTCATAATGGTGGGAATAGAGAAATCAGGAAATATTTGTTTTATTAATTTTGTCAATTTTTCAGGGCATTTTCTGAAGGGCCTAGAACTATATGTGAACAAAAACTGAGGATTGTATGACCCATGTCTTGAACAGCTTAGAACTAAGAGTATGGTAACAATGTGTGATGTGGGGAAAGTCCTCCTCCACATAGTGACAAAAGGATTGGACAATCTGAAGAGAGGCAAGTTCTAGGCAATAATTCAGGATTTTAAAAGCCTGACATTAGAAAGTCTATTCAGAAGTGAATAATGTCATACTGGGTATTAATCACATACTTTTTAATTACTGAATTTACAGAGGTTAAACAGATTATTTTAAATTCACTAAAATAACCAAAATAGGACTGCAAAAGAATACAGACATTTCTCCTGAAAGGCAGGAAACTTCTGTTGGAGAGAAGAATGGAGACTTCCAGTCTGAAATCCTACAAAATATTTTCCTGCTCTGGGAACATGGTGGAATATGGTGACCACTGAAATTCCCAAATCATTAATGAGATCATTTGGGTAAGTTAGTAAAATAGGTTGGGTTATATTCTTAATTTGTTTCTAGTGTTTTTCCTAGGGCATTATTGCTATATATAATAGTGGGGATAATTTTGATACATTCATAAGTGCATATGACATAATTTGTTCCATTTCAACCCCTTTCACTCTCTTCCTCCATCTCCCTGATCTCCTTCCTCTATTCTACTGATCTTCCTTTCATTTATTTATTGTTTTTAATTGGTTCATTATAATTACACATAAAGTAGAAGTCATTATTCTTTTCTTCTCTAAGGCCAAATTACAAAGCCGATTAGAAGACATATTAAGATTAAATTATTCCCTTACTCCTGCTGTGCTCTTGCTTTCTGTCTGAAGACAAGGGACTTTTATTTCACTAAATTCAAGAAGCCTTTCCTAAAAATGTATTGAGTTAGGGAGGCCTTAAAAATCAGGAATAGTCCCAGGGAGAGTATCACATTCCCATTTGGAGATGCAATTGCATGGCCTACCCCCTCCAGGATTGTTATGAAAAGTGTCATTAGCCAGAGGCATGTGGTTAGCTCCTCTTCTAAAGACACTGTTTGAACCCTTGCAACTGCTATTCAGGTTCATCTTGGATGTGGTCAGGACAGCTTTGTTTCTGAACCATACTTTAAGGACATAGGCACAGTTGGAGCCTAAGTCCTGCCAAGTGCTTGCCATAATCTGTTTCAACCCTTTATATTAACTGCAAAAAATCCTTTGGCTTTTAATGACATTTTTGTGGTATCAGACAGGTAAGATGATGTAATTCCTAAGGAATGAGGAAAACACTTTCTTTTCCCAAACCTTTGTCTCTCTCACCTTGAGGCAAAAATGTGTTTACCAGAATGGAGACTCCGGCCAGGAATGAGAACAGTGTCTGGTTTGTCCGTCGACCCATGTATTTCAGAGTCCAAAGGGAAACAAATCTGGCTGTGAGCGTGATGGCTCCAAAGAGAACCTGGAACAGGAAGATATTGCTCCCCAGGTGCTGCAGGTTGAGGATGAGGCCATAAAAGGATACAGCATGTGAAAATCTGAAGTGAAAGGAGAAGAGACATCTAATTACATTTAGAGCCTAAGGAACATTCCCTAAGATTTTGAAGGAGACTCCTACAACTGATGATTATATTGGCCCAAGACGGTAAGTGTTCAATGATAATTATAGAATGGAATAATAGAACAATTGTTTTTAAGGCAGTGATCTTAAATTACCATAAAATTACCATGGGCTCTTTATTGCTAAAATTTTTACTGAGACCACAAAATATATAGCAGATATACACATATTCCAGTAAAAGTTAATTTTTAACTGCTTAATTTTATGCAAAAAAGGTAATTTGAAATCTGAGCTCACTGTTCAATTTAAGGGGATAAAGGAATGAACATAGATAGGGTTAGATATTGGAAATTAGGTAAATTGTTTCTTTGCAACAGTGAGTCTCTTTTCTTTGATCCCTGGTGTGGAGTCTTTTTTCACCTTAATCCTAGTAAGTAAGGTTGCAGGGCACTAGGGAGAATTTTCCATGTTTCCTGGTTTTAAGAGTATAATGACCTAATCAGGTGCAGTGGTGTCAACCTAGCAATACCAGTGACTCAGGAGACGAAAACAGGAGCATTGTAAGTTCAAGGCCACCTTGGGCAACTTAGTGAGAGAATTACATTTATTGATTTGTATATGCTGCAACTAACTTGAATCCCTGGGATTAATTCAACTTGATCACAGTGTACAATCCCTTAATGTGTTTTCAAATTCGTTTTCCTAATATTTTTAGTAAAGATTTTTGTGTTTATATTCATCAGAGATGTTGGTCCATATATTTTCCTCAGGATAATACTGATACTGGTTTCAAGGAATTAATTTGGAAGTGTTACCTCCCTTTCTATTTTATGATATGATTTGATGATGATTGACATTAGTTGTCTTTGTTGAAAGCTTCTTTTATGTCTTCAATCTCATTCCCTGATAATGTTCTGTTCAGGTTTTCTATATTCTCTTTTCTCAGTATGGATAAGTCATAGATGTCTAGTAATTGTCATTATCTTCTAGATTTTCCAGTTTATTGGAATACAAATTTTTAAAGTAGTCCCTAATGATCCTCTTGATTTAAAAAATGTTTGTAGTGATATTGCCTTTCTCATCACTAGTTGTATTGATTTGGGTCTCTAAACTCTTTCTTTTGGCTAGTTTGGCTAAGGTTTTATCAATCTTTGAACTTTTCAAGGAATGAACTATTTGTTACATTGATACTCACCCCACCCCACACTATTTCATTTATTTTTGCTCTGAACTTCTCTTTCTCATTTTGGGGTTAGTTTGTTCATGCTTTTATGGCACATTAAGATATAACATTAGATTGTTTATTTAGGATTTGTTTCTCTTTTTCTAATATAATCATCTACTTGTATAAAATTCCTCTTAGCAATAACTCTGCATAATGACCCAGAACTTTTTAATGTTGTATCACTATTTTTGTTTGATTCTAGATTTTTTTATTATTTGTTGTTCAAAATTTTACAAAGCTCTTGACATATCATATTTCATACATTTGATTCAAGTGGATTATGAACTCCCATTTTTACCCGGTATACAGATTGCAGAATCACATCGGTTACATATCCACATTTTTACATATTGCCATACCAGTGTATGTTGTATTCTGCTGCCCTTCCTATCCTCTACTATCTCCCCTCCCCACCCCTCCCCTCCCATCTTCTCTCTCTACCCCATCTAGAAATTTTTAAACTTTCTCTTATCATTTCATCAAAGACCTATTTCTTTTCAAAAGAGAATTTTTATTCCCCATGTGCTTATGTAATTTTGTGTTTATTTCTAATTTAATTTCATTATGATCTGATAAGGTAAAAGTAATTATATTGATTATTTTGTATTTTCAAACACTTGTTTTGTGACTTAAAATATGATCTATTTTGGAGAATGTTCTACGAGCTATTGAGAAGAAAGTGAATTTGCTTGTTATTGGATGAAATAGCCTATACTTTTCTGTTGTGTGCATTTGATTTATGGTATTATTTAGATCAGAAGTGTTGTGTTTGTTGTTTTTGTTGGTGTAAGCAAAATACTTGACTAGAAAAATTTAGAGGAATAAAAGTTTACTTAGTCTCGTAGTTTCAGAGGTTCAGTCCATGGTCAGCTGTCTCCATTGCTCTGGGCCCAAGATAAGGCAGAATGAACATTATGAAAGAGGAATATTGTTCATATTGTGGTGGTCAGGAAACACAGAGAGACAAAGAGGGGCCAGGAAATCCAGATATAGTTTTCAAGGTCACACCCTCAGAGACCTATTTTCTCCAGCCATATCCCATCTGCCTGTAAGAACCACCTAGTTAGTCCATTCAAATTATTACCCAGATGGGGTGGTGGCACATGTCTATAATCACAGCTGCTTGGGAGGCTGAGGCAAGAGACAGTGTTTGGGTAGCTGTCAGGTGTCCTGTGTGGGAGCTGCATGTGGGATTTCTGCTCAGGTGGGTGGATGAAATTTTATGTGGGTGCTGATGCCTATGGTTACTCTCAGACACCTGGTAGTCCTGCATGGGTGAGTATTTGGGAAACCTACTCTGATGTAGAGGCCTGAAGCCCTGCATGACATAGTACCATGATTCCTGTGCAAAAGCAGGAATGTTGCTCAAGAGAAGCAGTATTCTCATTTCTTGAATCACAGGTCATGGAGCAACACAGAATGCTTCCTCTGTCTGGCCTGCCAACTTGTATCCTTGTGTAGTACTTCTTTAAGTATTTCCTGTAGTGCTGGGTTACAGAATGAATTCTTTTATTTTATCATTATCTTGGGAAGTTTTTACTTTTCCTTCCATTGTGACTGATTGCTTTGTTGGCTATAGCAATCTTGATTGGCAATATTTTATTTCAGAGTTTGTATTATTTAATGCCAAGCCCTCCTGGATTATAGGGTCTGAGCTAAATCATAATTATCCTTATTGGTTTACCTCTAAATGTGACTCAACATTATTTTCTGGCAGCTTTTAAATTCTTTCTTTTGTCTCTATTTTTTAGTTTTTAACTTATATCATAGAGAGATTTTTTCTGATCTTGTCTATTTTGGTCTCTACATGCCTCCAATATCTGGATATTCATCTCATACCCAAAATTTCAAACATTTTCTTTTATTATGTCACTGAGTAGGTTATTAATTCTATTAGACTCTATCTCTTCTCATTACTCAATATCTATGGGCCTTCAATTCACTCTCATAATGTCATAGAGATATTGTATATTGTTATTGTAGTTTCATTTTTTCTTAAATACTGTCTGAATGATGACATTACCTCTAAGGTTTGAGATTATATCTTCTACCTGCTCTAACATATTAAAAACATTTTAATTTCAGCTGTATTTTTTATTTGATTTACTTGCCTTTTTTTCAAGATTTCTTCTCAGTTTTTTTCAAGATCTCTATCTTTTTTTGGTTGAATTTCTCCTTCATATTCTGTAGTTCCTTCCTTAATTTATTCAGTTTTCCTGAATTTTCTTGGTATTCAATCCTATTTTTAAATAGTTATTATTTTGAATTATTTATCCAGCATTTTATATGATTCCATATCTTTGGAGTCATTGCTTGTGAGTTTTACCTTTGGAGATTTCACTTTACCACAATTTTTCATATTTTCAGTTTTGAGGTTAGTGCATCTGTTGAGATGGATTTATCTTCCAATTTTATGTGAACAGCTGTGTAGGGTACAATCTTTTCTTAGTGAAGTGTTTTTGGATATCAGGGTGTTGTAAATTGTTGAATATATTTCCAGGTGTGTTTAATAGTATAAGTTTCCTGGTACTTCTTTTGCAATGTATTTTAGTACTTCCCCTCTTCCCCAGTGGAGGTAACCCAACACAGTAGCTGCCCAACACAGGTGTGCAGTGTGACCAGGGCCCACCTATGGGAACTCTGGGATGAGTTTCCTCAATTGTGAACTGATAAGGGAGAGGGATATGGGGCTAATGTTTGGAGCCTAACAGAGAGACCAGGAACTGGGAAATCTCCAGGCAAGATAGGAAGATAGGACTGGGCACTCAGGTCATACAAGGAGTCCCAAAAGGTGAGGTGCAGTCTCTCTGCAGAGACTGGTGGATGCCACTCCCCTTTCCAGGTGCCCTGCACCAGGACCAGTCTTCCCACCCAGGTTACCTCCACCATTTTGAGGGCAGAGACACCAGCTTACAACAAACAACCTCACCTATTGGATGAGAAGAGAAACAGGAAAGATACAGATCTCTAAAGCTAGCAACAAACCTGGTTTCTTCCTTCAATTTTTTTGCTTCTACCCCTCTATTCTCTGGCGCTCACATCCCCAACATATGTGAAACTAAGACCTTTGCATGAAATAGGATTTGAAGACTGAGTCATCTGAATAATATAATATAGAGATGTTAAATATGCTTTCTTTTTTCTTTTTCTTCTTTCACTTTTCTTTCCCCCTTCTAGTTTTTCTATTTTAACATCTGTATTTTTCTGAATACATATGTGTGTATTTTATGTACTCCACTGTCTTCCCACGTATTTGTCTACCCTAAATTACTTCCTGTCTCTTCCCTTGATACTAACCCTCTTCTTAGATTTCTTTTTTGCACTTCCTAAGATACTAGCTCTTTATCCTCACATCCTTCCTCCTCAGCATATCGTCCTATGCCCCACCCCCAGTTCATTGTCCACCATCAGAAACTGGAAATCTTTTTACAAAACTACTGATTATATTTTAGATAATAATTGAATGCAACAATTCCGGACATTGAGACTAAACTTTAAATGTCTTAATAACAACAAATTGTTCAAAAGTGTTATATAGTTGATATTGGGATCTGTTAACATTGTCCTTTCCCACAAAGGAGAGGTCTTGGAACCCTACAAGAGCAATATAAACCTATAGGGTAAAAACAACAACACATCAGACCCTCAGAGCTGGAAAAAAAGACACAAGAGCAACATGAAAAGACAAGGAAAGAAAGTGCCCCAAACAAATGAAGACATCATATCATTAGAATCATTGGCAGCCACAGCAGAAGAAATTACAGAGAAGGAGTTTAGGATTGGCATGGTTAAAATGTTCTGTGAACTCAAGGAAGATATAAGAGAGCAAATACAGGCAGTGAAAGATCACTTTGACAAATACAGGAAGCAAAAATTACCTCAATAGGTAACAGAGGTTCGAAAAAAAAAAAAAGAACAGAAATCCTTGAAATGAAAGAAACAATAAACCAAATTAAAAGCTCAAATGAAAGCATCACCAGCAGAGTAGACCACTTGAAAGATAGGACATTAGATAATGAGGATAAAATATATAAAGTTGAAAAGAACATAGACCACACAGTGATAATGGTAAGAAACCATGAACAGAAATTCAAGAAATATGGGATAGCATAAAAAGACCAAATTTAAGAGTTATTAAGACACAGGAAGGCATAGAGGTACAAACCAAAGGAATTAACAATCTATTCAGTGAAATAATATTAGAAAACTTTCCAAACATGTAGAATGAATTGGAAGTCCAAATTCAAAAAGCCTACAGGATGCTGAATGTACAAAATCACAACAGATCCACAATAAGTCAAATTACAATAAAAATGCCCAACATACAGAATAATAAGAGACTTTTAAAAGCCACAAGAGGAAGGAATTAGATTACATATAGGGAGAAACCAATTAGGATAATGGCAGATTTTTCAACACAAACCTTGAAAGCTAGAAGATTTTGGGAACAACATATATCAAGCTTAGTATACTCCAATAGTGTTTATTGCATTGGAGCTGGAGAATTCCACTTTCTATGAGATCCCAAAAGAGGGAGGTCCTTCTGGCAAGTCAGGAAATTGTGTTATATATAGAAGGGCATAAGGAGTATACCCTCTGTGATTGCTTTTCTAGACTTGATAATTCTGTATATATTAAAGGGGTATAGGAGCAATCTATTTTGAAACGCTTTATAGATGTGGTATTCACAGTCTTTGTGTTATTTCTCTTTGCTTTTTATATGAAAAAATATGTTTATGAGTGAGCACTGAGTCCCCATAGTCTTTCCTGGTTGTCAGTTTGGGGGGTTCTCTCCTACTCTTTGTGATATTGTGTTGCTGAAGTTTGAGTGAGTTAGGTAATATATGGAGGAAAATTTGTTGTCTCCTAAATGGGTAGAGTGTTTGGCTCAGATGCATAATATCTACCCAATGAAGTTAAAGTGTTATACCAGATCTCTAGCATCTCACAGAAAAAGAAAAATAAATAACAGCAACAATAGTAGCAAACAACACATAGCATTAAAATGAATTGGTAACTATGACATTTTCAGCACTAATAGCCACAAAACAGGAATGGTGGGGTCAAAAGTTAGCAACAGCAAAAATTACAATCTAGCAACTAGATTTTTCACTAAAGGAAATACCAGGTTTCAACTATGACTTCCAAAATGATAATAACTGTAACAATATAAATGGTGTGGGCATAAATTACATAAAATAGTGTTAAAATATGGGAAAATTTTGGTTCATTAAGAGAAAATATGGAAAAAGTGAAAATAAAGATTGGAATATGATAAAGAACAGAAATAAAACAGAAGAGAGGCATAAAGCCCCCAAAAAACCGAGGAAATTTTTTTTAAAAAATGAAATAAAGTGGAAAGAGAGAGAGAGATGGGGGTGGAGAGTGAGAGAGACAGAGAGAGAGAGAGAGAGAGAGAGAGAGAGAGAGAGAGAGAGAGAGAGAAAGAGAGAGAGAGAACAGAAAAATTTTGGTATTTGAAGGAGAATATAGGACAGAGAGTCACAATAGCAAAAAAAAAAAAAAGAAAAAAAAGAAAAGAAGAAGAAGAAAATTAAAGAAAAAAGAAAAAACCTCACTAACCCTAAAAAAATAAATAAAAATCTGGTAAAATATGAAAAAGAAAATGTATATACATACATACATTCACACATATTTATGTATACATATAAACCAAACTGCAAATACAACTGGAAGAACAAAAAATTTGTCAACAATGGATGAAAGAATTGTCTTCATTGTGGTGGTTGAAACTGACCAAGGATGCATATTTACTACAAATGCCAGACTGCTCTTCCTTCCATTTCTTCCTGGCGTATGTGCATCTTATAGCAAAGATTTGGGGATTATTAGCCCTTTTTCCTTTTCCTTAATTGATATACCTAGAACCAAATATGGAGTGGTCGGACTCAATGCTCATTGAAATGACTCTTAGGTTTTCAGTTCATCAGTACAAAGTAGTATGTATGAGAAATACCATCTGTTGGAATATTGTCTAGAAAGACTAGGTCAATGTATGCTTAGGGCAGAGATGAGGCAAAGATCTAAATGGAAAGTTCCCACAGTTGGGATCTATCCATTATTTGTCATATTCTCTGTCATATTCTGGAGATATTAGTAAAAGAAACCAATAAGATCAGGTAGATGGCAATCTATTCTGGTTGTCCCAATCCCAGACACTTCTTGATAAATTTCACTCAGAAGGTAACCAAGTTTCCTGGGTGGAGGGGGCACAGCAGGTCACACTTCACCATCCAGGACTATGACCTTCCAAGGTTTACAGTCCTTGAATGTAATCATGCCTGCCTGTTTGGCTTCCTAAATATCTTCAGCTGATTAAATGAGTCGCCAGACTCCATGGGAAAGTAAGTTGCACTCCTCTGTATATCCCTGAACTGAATTCTTCTGTGTGCCTGTTTCAACAGCATGTATTCCAGACCTTATGGTAGATATCATCCAATCTTTTCTATTGGTTCCTGTATCAAAGGTGTTCCCCACATCTAGTATGACTTCCATGAGTTGGCTTCCCACTTTGGCTCTCTCCTCCCAAGCTGCGAAATACTGAGCAATTTTGAATCACCAACTCCTAGTGTAGACTCAGAGTGAGCTAATTTCAGGCTGTCTTTCTGTCCTCTGGGTATCTCCATGCCAATTTTTCTGTTTTTTTAAAATCTTTTTGTCACACCCCTCCCCTGTGTGGTGTTGCCAAAATGTCTTGGCACTGATATACTCTTTCATATCCTCCATTTGAAATATCAGTACTTATGGACCTCTCCAAATCTCTGACTGTCCAGTATTGAATTTTAGTGAATTCCCTTAAACATCTACCTCACTGAGAAACAGTATTCCCATTGATTCAATTCAAAGCCATAGAGAAACTGGGAGGTGCAACCTTTCTCTACTCTACCATATTTGTCCCTCATGGCTAATATTTTTTGAAAGGAGGAATGTGGTTGCATCTTAAACATTTTGAAGTTACTAAACATCAGATGGAACTTACCTGAAAAGGCACAAGCAGCAGGTTCTCATAATCACTTTGGGTGCATGGAACAATTGAAAAATAGATGGTTTGACCTGGACTGCATCCAACTCCTTCTGTATGGTGGATTTCACAAACTTAAACAACAAAACAACAGGCATTTATAGTATGTCAATAATGGACATGTATAGTGGTATAGTGGTATAGAGGTTTCACTATCTTTGAAACCTCTGACTCGTTGGGAATATGGATGCTAAATGATCTACTTCATGTACAAAGGGATTGGGGAGAATGAAAACTATCTATGAATAAAGCCCGTACTTAGTTTATGAGAGGAAAAAAGGATTAACCAAAAGATTTGCACTGTAAATTGAAAACAATGAAAAGGTACTTGTTTAAGGATTTGAACTTTCTTTCCTATTCACTGGAAATGAGAATTTCCCCTCATTGTTAGAATTAGAGTTTATCTCTGAAAATCAATGGATTTTATAAAATCTAGTCCACTTTATGATTTGGTTCCAAGTAGACCATTGCTAGGTATCGTAGGCATGCTGCCTCCACTCATGATTGGAGTGTACAGAGTTAAAGAAGTGTAAAAATTAGGGTATCTATTGTTAGAGTATGATTTGCACTCAGGCCAGATGTTATAGCAGATGAAATTTGGTTAAATTCCAAGTGAGCAAAAACATTTGGTTTCAGGGTTAGAACTTTTAGGCCTGACACTACTGTTACTTTATATTTTGAGAAGGTTGGTCAATAGGTACATAAGTGTTCTGTTCTGGTGTTCTATGGTACAACAGGGTGTATATTGATAATGATAACATATTCTGCATTTCAAGAAATGCTAGAATAAAGAATTTTGAATGTTCTCAGTACAAATAATAAATATTCGAGATGATAGATATCCTTACTCCAAGTTGAACATTACACAATGTATCCATGCATCAGAATGTCACATAATATCACCAAGTATGTAAATTTATCATGCATCAGTTAAAAAGTGAAAGTAGCCCCTCACATTCTTACTGGAGTTATTAAATATAACTCTTTCAAGATACTCAGTATCATGATATAAATATCATATGTATTCAGCACAAGAGAAGGCACTTAATAATTTTCAAAATAGTAATAAGTTATTTCTGATAATAAAAATACAGTGAGCTGTGCATGGTGGCACATGCCTGTAATCCCAGCAGATCAAGAGGGTATGGCAGGAGAATTGCAAGTTCAATGTCAGCCTCAGCAACTTAGTGAGACAATAAGCAACTTATCTAGACTCTTTCTCAAAATAAAATATATAAAGGGCCTGGAATGTGGCTCAGTGGTTAAGCACCCTGGCTTCAATCTCTGGTGCAGAACAAACAAATCAACTCTCCCAAAGCAGACCAAAACAAAACAAAACAAAAACAATCAAACAAACAAAACAATCACCACCCCACAACAACAACAACAACAACAACAACAAAAACCTATAGTGACTTAGCACAGGACGCCACAGACAATTTTTTTCCCCTGAGCTCCAGTAAATAAATATTTTAGGCCATACAGGCAATGATTTTTATTGCAACTGCTTAATTATGATGCTGTAGCACGAAACAGTCATTCATAATGCAAAATCAACTGGGTTTGGCTATGTTTCAATAATATTTTATTTACAAAAACAGGCGTTATTCTGGAAAGAGTTTCCTAATCTCTGGTTAGTGGATGCTGTTGTATCCTACTCACATGTTTTATTCACTTCTCCAGCTTCTGTGAGTGTTGATGGCTGGTTGTTGTGGCCCCCACTGGGCATTGCACTTAGATAAAGAAAATCTCCTCAACCAATGCCAGACCCTTGTCCTTATCCAATAACTGAAGAATTCAAGCATATTAGAATCATGTTTCCTTGCTTCAAGGCAGAGGAATTCTTGTGGGCAATCCTAGGTCCAGTGTTTCTTGCAAGATGTGCTGTGTCCTCTGTTAGAACTACATTATACTCTGACACTTATTTCTGCATAATTCCATTTTTTCCTCACAGATAATGTTTTGAAAGAACACCTCAATAAACCTTCTGCACACAAATCTCAGATTTTCCAGTTTCTAGGAAAATAGATCTATAATACTTGTAATTGTATGGTAGTAGTCAAATAAATTAATGCTATAATAAGAATCGAGAACTAGATTATCCAATGAATATCCCATAGTGGTGTTAGCTGGTGCATGCAGTTGTAATTCAGGTATTAAAATTTTCACTGGTGGTAAACTGGGATGGGTTGGTTATAATCCCAGAATTTCAAAAGTTTTTTAAAAAAGGAATAATTGTTAGGACTTTAGAATGTATCTCTAGAGTATGCTGATATTTATAACTCTTGTAAAGTACTACGAATGCATTTAAAAAAGACAATGGAAGACTAGTAGTGATTGGCTACCAATCTAAAGTGGAATGTGAAAATCAGAAGATGTATGTAAAGATCAGAGTGTAAGGAGACCCTCATCTTCCACAGGTAGAGGGCAGAAAAATCTGAAGTCCAAGTCCCAGGACTCAATTTTAAAAATAATGTCAATAAAACTTGAAGATATGAACCTTTTATTGTTTCTTTGTGGAAGGACCTGGCCTTAATTGAGAAATAGGACTTATTTGGGGATGGTTATACCTGAGTTGAGGCATTTGATCCTTTTGAATCCCTTCATTCCCTAGTACTACTTGGCATGGAAAAATATTGACCCCTCCTCCCTGCTAAAATCTAGTGCTACTGTCTGGTTTAAAGATAGTGCAGAGGTTTATGATTGCAAGAAAATGCATAATTTCCCTGTCATAATTTGTTACTATTTTCCTCCTACCAGATGATGAAAAGAAAAATATACTCTGCTTGGGAGATGTGCCTGTATGCTCAAAGTGCTCAAGTAGCAGGCTGAAACCATCAGCTTGAGAGCACATATGGGGAATAATTTTTTGATTTCAAAATTTTATTGGTGCAAATATCAATTACACAAAATAGTGGGTTTCATTGTGGCTGATTCCTATATGCACATAACATAATTTGGTTAATTTCTTTTCCAAGTAACACCCCATTAAACTCTATTTTGTCCCCCTGATAATTTTCTTTACTCTGACAGTATTATTCAATTTTCATGAGATTCTCATTTTTTCCTTTTTTCTATCCAGCTTCCACATATGAGAGAAAACATATGACCTTGAATTTATGAGTCTGGATTATTTCACTTAACATAATGATCTCACATTCCATCTATTTTTTGGCAAATGACAAAATTTCATTCTTCTTTATGGCTGAATACAACACTGTTGTGTATAAATATAGCACTGTCTTTATCCCTTAATCTGTTGATGAATACCTGCTCCATAAGTTGGCTCTTGTGATTTGTTCTGCCATAGACATTTGTGTGAATGGCTCTCTAGAGTATGATGATATTAAGTCTTTTGGATAAATACTAAATTACTCACTCTTATACCTGGTCATATGGTGGTTCTATTTCTAGTTTTAAGGAATCTCTATTCTGATTTCCATAGTGACTGTAGTAATTTACATTCTTACAGAGTTTAAATATCAGAGTTCCAATCCCCCAGCATCTTCACCAGTATTTATTGTAATTTTTCTTAATGCAACTCTGTTGTATAATTCTAAATCAGATATTGTGATATTTCCAGTGATATATTTTCTTTGTTAAAAATTGTTTTGGCTACTATGGGTCTTCTGTCTTTCCATTTGAATTCTAGGACTCCTTTTCTTTTCTTTTCTTTTTTTTTTTTTTTAGATCTGTGAAGAGTGTCATTGATATGTTGATGGGTATTGCATTGAATGTGTAGATCATGTTGGGTCATATGGTGATTTTATCAATATTAACTCTCCCTATGAAAGAAAAGATTCTAAGATTAAGGTGGTCAGCTAGATATTAGATAGAAACACTGCACCTGATAGAAAAAAAAATTTAGGCACAACACTCCATGTTGGCTTAAGATCAGACTTCTTTAACAAAATTCCTAAAGTACAAGAAGTAAAATAAAAAAAAAATCAACAGACTGGTTGGTATAAAACTAAAAAGCTTATTTCCAGAAGAGGAAACAATCAAGAGTGTGAAGAGAGAGCTTTCAGAATGGGAGAAGATCTTTGCTACCCACACTTCAGATAGGGGATTAATTTCCAAGATATAAAAAGAACTCAAAAAGCTTAACAACAATACCACAACCACCACCACTACAATAATCACCTTCACCCAAAACCAGTCAATAAATGGGACAAGAAACTAAAAAGACACATATCAAAAAAAGAAATAGGAATGGCCAACAAATATATGAAAAAAGGTTCAATATCTGTAGAAATTAGAGAAATGCATGTTAAAACTACAATGATATTTCATTTGATTTCAGTCTGAATAGCAATTATCAAGAATACAAGGAACAACAAGTGTTAATGAGGATGTAGGGAAAAGGAAACACTCAGACATTGCTGGTGGGACTGCAAAATAGTGCAACCACTCTGGAAAGTGGTATGAAGATTCCTCAAAAATTGGAATGGAAACACCAGTTATTCCACTCCTCAGTATATATCCAAAGGATTTAAAATCAGCATACTATAGTGATGCAGCCACATCAATGTTTACAACAGAACAATTCACAGTAGCAGACTTATGGAACAAAACTAGATGCCTATCAACAGATGAATGGATAAAGAACCTGTGGCATATATACTATACTCAATGGAATATGAATCAACTATAAAACGAATGAATTTATGATATTTTCCAGAAAGTGAATGGATATGGAGACTGTCATGATAAGGGAAATAAACCAATCCCAAAAGACGAAAGGTTAGATTTTTATCTGTTACATGGATGTTAATACAAAATAAGGTGGGAGGAGGAGAAGAATAGAAGTTCAGTGCATTAGACAAAGAGGAATGAAGGGATTGGAGGGGGATAGAAATAGAAAAGACAGTGGAATGAATCTGGCATTATTTCATATGTTCACATATGTATAGAACACAGTGAAACTCACAATTGTGTACATCTGCAAGACTGAGATCCTAATTAGAAAGAGATAAAAACCATGCTTGTATAAATATACCAAAGTAAATTCTACTGTCTTGCATATCTAAAACAGAACCAATAAAAGAAAAAGAAAAACGATCAAGATGGCCAGAATATAAACTTGAATAAAGGGGGAGTTTATTTTTCATATGGAAATAATTGTTCACAGCTTTGAATGACAGCCTGAACAGAATAATAACTACCAATGAGATAGAAGAAGTAATGAAAAGTCTTCAAACAAAGAATAGCCCAGAGTCAGATGGATTCTTATCTGAATTCTACCAGAATTTCAAAGAAGAAATAATGTTAATGGTCCTCAAATTACTCCACAAAATAGAAAGGGATGGAACAGTTCCAAATTTATTCTATAAAGCCACTATCATCCTCATACTACAACCAGATAAAGACATATCAAGGAAAGAAAATTACAGGCCAATTACCCTGATGAACTAAGATGGAAAAATTCTTAATAAAATATTAGCTAATCATATTCAATCATATATTGAGAAGATTACACACCAATACCAAGTTGATTTTTATGCCAATCTTGCAAGGATGTCTTAACATTCACGAATCAATATGTAATTAGCATATACATCACCTCCTGTACAATGTTTCTCAAGATCTCAGGGGGATCAGATCTCAAACAAACAATAGAACTTATTAGATAATTAGATGTGTTTTCTTTCAGCCATTTCAGGCACCCAAAGCTGAGAAGATATTTGGTAGAGTGTTACAATTTTTTGTAAACCCCAAGAAAGTTCATAGGAGCTCCACAATGTTTTTGAGAAATATTTGTCACAATAAACATTTTCAACTTGACTGAAGGGAACAGAAATAGTACCAAATGAGAAAGGCTCCCCAAAATGCTACACTGATAAGCTAACTTAAAACACCTTTTAGATGAAAATATGTTTATGCATTTTATGAGAGGGAAGAAATTCAGAAGTTGGAGCCAAGGGACAAGAGGTTGTGAGAGCCAAATTGCTTCAATTTTCCAAACCTTTAAACCTACTCGCAAAATTTCTAAACTTTGCCTTTCTTAATTTCATAATTGCTATAGACTCTGTATCTCAAATCTCCTTTTTGAATGGGAATGTCTCCAGTAGTTATTCTAAACTTATATCATCAGTATATGTTGGATATGTTTCAGACATGTGTTTTGTCTCTTTAGTTTCGTGGATTTACAAATACAGGTTTATGATTAAAGAACAACACATAAGAAGTCTTATCCACATTTGGACCTCATTGAAGTGTTTTGGTTCTGGGGGTCAGGGTGTATCTCAGTGTTAGAGTGCTCTTCTATCAAGAGTGAAGTCTTTAGTTCAAGTGATGGCAATTAAAAAATATTCTGGACTTCAAGAACATGCTATAAAAATAAGACTTTGGGGGAAATTGAGAATGTGTCAATTTATTTAATGAGTCAGAAGGATAGAATAATTTTGTAGCCATAGAATCTATCCTTTGTGTTTTCCTTTATTAACATTTTCTAGTCTAGGGCATTTGCTCTCTTTCAGGGTTAATGTGGGGAAGTCTATTAGTTGTCCCTCCACCAAGCACTTTGTGTGATGCCTGAAGTGCATTTTAGCTTCCTTTTTATCAGTTAACCCCCAATACTTTTTGGTCCATTAAAGATGTGTTCTCTCAAAAATTATTTTCACGTGACTTGTCATATCACTCTTTTTGTAATTGTCTCTTAATTTTTGTCCCAAATTAAAATGTAAGTTCCTTAAAAGCATAGAATCTGATTTATTTGCTTATTAATATATATTAACCTGCTGGCACACAGTAGATGCATAAGTATTTTTAAATGTGTTAATGAGAGTATTTTTGGAATAAGCCACATCAGAATCTGGCTCCCATGAGGAGGGAACTTCAGGGAGAAAAAAAGAAAAAAAGATTTGTCCAAAGATTTTTCACAGAGGTTCAATTTTATTACTCTCTAGTGAGAACAATGTTAAATGTCAAAAGAAGTAGGAAAGGAATTTTATATATTTTACTGTCATGTTTATATTGTGTAGAAGAGTATGTGATTCATTTGTTGCACAATAAATATTTGTTGAATTGATAAATAAATGGATAGAATTAAAAATAATTTTAATGCTATCTTTTTTCATGGTCAATTACTCTTTGTCTTACTAGCTTTCTGATTTTCTTTATAAGGGACTATGATTTATTTAAATAGTGAGAAATGAATTAGGGTACAATTTGTGTACTTCCATGAATGAATTGCAACATCTATGTCCAAATACCTGATACATTTTTTCAAGGTCCCCTCTCTACAATGAATCCATGGAGAACCAGGACAGGGATGTAAGAGCTCATTCATCATTCTCATTCAGACCCTTTAGTCACCCCCAGAGACCCAGGAACATAGCCTAGTGTGATTATGAGGTCATGTCATTTCATCCCAGTCCCCCTTCCAGATCACCTCTATGGTCAGGGTCTCTTCAGCATTCTTTTTTCCATTTATGTGTGCAACTCTTCTAAGTTCCTTTACACCCTTTTCTAGCTGATTTGTGACAATCAGCCACCGGAAGGACTCCACCAGCTTCCTGATTAAAGAAGACAAGAAAGGTACAGTAAATATTCAACTACTTAATTTTCACACAACCTTGAGATTCATTTGCCTTTCCATTTATACATACTTTATTATTGTGGCTGTGTAATTTTTAACCAAATCTTCCTTTTCCACTGGAATTGTCTTTCACTAAGATCAGGGACATATCTGTCCATTAATGTGTGAAAATAATTATAGAGATCAGTAAACAAAGATCAAATGGTATAAATCATCCATTTGCATTCCAATTTTTTGATATATAATTTTTATCTATAATTCACATATCATAATGTTTTTGTAGGACCCAAGTCAGTGAACATCATACTCAATGGTGAAAGACTAAAAGATTTTTCTCAGAGATCAGAAATAAGGCAAGCATGCCCACTTTCACCACTTATTTTCAACATAGAACTAAAAATTATAGATGGATTAATTAGGCAAGAAAAAGAAATAAAAGCCATCTATATGAAAAAGGAGAAAGTAAAATTATCTATTTTCAGATGATATGGTCTTCCGTGTAAAAACTCCTGAAGATTCCAGAAAAAAAGATATTTTAGCTAATGAATAGAAAATGCAGCCAAATAACATAATACAAAGTCAACATAGAAGGTCAGTTGTATTCATATACACTAATAATGAACAATGTGAAAAGATAATTACAATTGTTGGTTGGTCTTTAAATCACAGTGGCAAAAAAAACTGAATAAAATAACATTTATCATTGGTAGGACTGCAAATTGGTAAAATTACTTTAGAAACCAGTTGGAGATTTCTCAAAAGACTAGGAATGGGACCACCACATGACTCAGCTGTTCCACACTTAGGAAATTTATGCCAAAACCCCCAAGTCAGTATACTCTAGTGATACATGAATTTCAATGTTTGTAGGAGTGCAATTCACAACAGCCAAGTTATAAAACCATTGCTAGTGTCCATCAACAGATGAACAGATAAAGAAAATATGGTATATACACACATAGACTTTTATTCAGCCATAAAGAAGAATGAAATTATGTTATTTGCTGGTAAATAAATGGAACTGAAAAGCATAATGCTAAGTGAAATAAGCCAGACTCAGAAAGCCAAAGATTGAATGTTTCCTTTCATAGGTGAGAGGTAAAGAGGAAAAAAAGGGAAAAATAAAAGGAGCTCATGAGAATAGAAGGGAGAACAGTATAGCAGAGTAAGACAGGCAAGGATGAGGGATGCCAAGGAGAGATGCTGGACATTGAAATCAATCAAAGTGTGATATGTGCATGTATAAACAAATCACAATGAGCTCCATGTTTATATATGATAATAGTGAGCCAATTAAGAAAATAAACATGTAGAAGAGAGACCATAAGGAAGACAATCAGAGGGAGTGAGAGGGCAGAGAAAAGGGAGGTAAGGGAAAATGAGATATAGGAAATTATATTATGTGCATTTATGAGTATGTCACAATGAACTCCACTATTATGTATTATTATACTGCACTCATAAAAGTATAATAAAATGTTTTATTTTTGGTATTACAATTATTTCATGACAATTTTCTTCCTATTATACAAAAATGGTGATGCATAGTGCCAACCACCATTCAAATTGCCATCCTATTTCATCTCTTGCACCTTGGATGGCACAAAGGGTGTTAATAGGGACCAATATTGGATCCCAAAACATACCCAGTGACATAGCTCTTCTGTTATCACCTAGGCCTCTCTTGTAAATAACATGTATATTTTTCATACCTGGAAGGCAAGAGGAGGATAAGCAAGGGTACAGACATAGCCAGATGCAGTGTGTGCCAGCTTCTAATGGCAAAAGCCAGTCCTCCAAGGAACATCTGCCCAATACTGTAGGAAGACATCATCAGGACTATTCCCACAGACTTCCTTTTGGATGTTGTCCATTCTGACACTGGGATAAAATATGTACATAATTGTCATTCCGGGCAAAGGATAATTTCACAGTCAATTCAGGCATGGAGAAAATGAAAGTCTCAAATTATTGACTTACTGAGACAAAAAGCATTTATCATAATAGTCATGACACTCAACCCAGCCCAGAAGCGTAATATGCAGTAAATGAGGAAGGTGGGGGCGAAGGCTGCTGCGGTGTCAACGATGCCCAGCTGGAGTAAGCACCACAGGTAGACCACCTTCCGCCCAAACCTAAGAAAGATTGGAACAGGTAAGCTTATTTCAGAAAAAAATAATATGTGGAAAACAAGAAAAGATAAATAACTTGAGATTTAGGGTAAAATGTTTAACAAGTAGGACATTGTACTTGTGGTCTAGTGGAATCATAATACTAGTCAACAAAGAAAATCACAGATGTAAGCATCCCTGCTAATCTTAGAATGATGCCAGAATGCACAGAAAAGCACATGGCGTAAGAAGATCTTGATGCCATGTGGAGCCATATCAAGAGGAAGAAATAGGGGAGGTCATAACAAATGTTTGTTTTAAAAACGTTCATTTAGGAAAGTGGATTTGTGTGTCATGTTCAGAGTGCTGAGGAGTGAAATCAAGAGATCCATAGTTGGATGTTTGCAATCTATAGGTAAATGCTGAAGGATTCAAAAGGAAGTGTGGGAAGACAATACATCAAAGTTGCAGATAGATGACATAATCAATACTCTGGACCATGTCAGTGTTCAAGGGCTTTGGGAAGTTTGTTTTAGAAGATGACCTGGCAACTGTTCCCTTTAGCACAGGAACTCATAGGAGGTCCACAGAGGAGAGACAGAGAATAAGAAGCAGAAGGACATATCACACAAAAAAGAACAGGGAAATATTTGTGTCATGGAGCTCCAGGGAAGGGTCTCATTCTGGACAAAGTTCAACTTGTCTCATTCAACTTGGACAAAGTTCCATGAGCTGATACAAAGTTTTCAGTAATGTTAATTTTTATTGTTTAGATGTGGTGTCTTCCAAAATCTCACATGTGAAACAATGCAAGAAGGTTTGGAGAAGAAATGACCTAATTAAACTGATCAGTGAGTTAATCCATGGTGGGATTAACTGAGTGGTAAATGGAGGCAGGTGGAGTGTGGCTGGAGGAAGTGGTTTATTGGAGACACAGTTATGATGAATATATTTGCATCTGGTGACAGCAGTCTCTCTCTGCTTCCTGGTTACCATGAGAGATGCTTCCCTCTGCCACACTCTTCCACCATCATATTCTGCCTTGTCTCCAGCTTCAAGGAATGGAGCTGTCTTTCTATGGTCTAAGGACCTCTAAAACGATGAGCTCTCAAATAAACTTTTCTTCCTCTACAGTTGTTCTGATTGGGTCCTTTACTCCCAGCAGTGAAAAAGCTGACTAGGACATTACTGTCTGGACAAAATTTTAGTTTTGAACATTTTACCTGTAACTTTTGTTACTTTAGCAGACTAAGTCATTAAAAGTCTTATGAATTATGTTACCTTCTGTAACAAAATGTAGATTCTTGCCACATACATTGTGTTACTAAACTTGAATGAGAGAATTCAAGATAGAACTGTCTTTTTATGAGCCATGATTGAGGATGAAACAATCCCTGGAAAATTGAGAAATGAAAATAAAATCAGTACAACAAATAAATTCTTGTGATAATGGATACAGAGCTTGAGTGGAAGGGATGAATAGGTAGAGGACAGGATATTTTAAAACTCTGTTGGTGGCTACATGGCTTTATACTTTTGCCAAAACCCCTAAAACCATGTAACACCAAGATTGTGTCCTGTTGTAAACCATGGTCTTTAGTCAATACCATATAAATATTGGTCTATGACATATAATAAACTCATTACACTAATGTAGGTTGCTAAGAATATGTGAGGTTGTTTGTGGGAGGGGGTATTGGGAACTCTCTGTACGTTGGACACAATATTTCTGTAAACCTAAAACTGATGCAAAAATTTAAAGCTTATTGCCAGGCATGGTGGTGATTCAGGAGGCTGAGGTAGAATCACAAGTTTAAGGTCAGCCTCACCTGAAGAAAACCCTGTTTCAATAGATAGGTGTGGTTTTAGGGATGCTGTGGGAATCAAAGAAACCAACACTGGAAAATATAATAGGGAAAGTGTTGGGGGCTTATCATGAGAGCTCTGGGTTACTTTGAAACAAAAGACTACATACATGAAAATATAAGTAGACCTAAAAGAACTTAGTGTTGAATGATAAATGTAATAAAGAGATTAGACAAAAAGATACATCTTATATAGATTTGAAAACTATCATACTAAAAAACATCACATATTTCATAGCATGTAGAAAGAGAAATAGTAAGCATGTGAGACATTTCTCTGTTGTGATGGATGGGAATTGAGATTAATGGGAATTCATGGACATGAATGGGAATACACAAGGAAAATGATTTTTGCCGAAACCAATAAGAACATTGTAAATGAGAAGAATGACATTATCCTCAAGTAAAAGGAAGAAAGGTATAGATGGATACTGAATTGTACATAATAAATAAATTTGTGTGCATTTGAAATCTGAAGAAGAAAGATGCCATGACTGGAAAACTCTCCTGATCATGTGAGGCAACAACACCTGTTAAGTTACAGTGAAGTAGAATGGTGCACATGGGGAGTTATTGCTTTAGGCAGGTTTAAACTACTTTGTATCACTGTGCTTACTGATGTTTTTTTCCTATCCTCACTCCTCTAATTATACAAATATTTGTATGATAGCAAATTTCAAGATATTCACAGCCTTGAACTTTTCTATGGCCCAAATGTATGTGTACAATTAGATACCTGAATCTCCATATATATATGTCCATTGTGGTTTAGATGTGAACAGATGTGAGCTGTTCCCAAAAAGTTGATTTGTGTGAGACAATTCAAGAAAGTTCAGAGGTGAAGTGATTGGATTATGAGAGTATTGACCAATTAGTGCATAAATCCAGTTGAATGGATTAACTGAGTGGTAACTATAGTTGAGGCATGTGGTTAGAAGAGGTAGGTCACTGGTGGTATGCCTTTTTATATTTTGTCTTGATAAGGAGATCTCTCTCTCTCTCTCTCTCTCTCTCTCTCTCTCTCTCTCTCTCTCTCTTTTTATCTCTCCAACCCTTTTGTGCCATGTTCCTGGCTAATACTTTCCTCCACCATATTATTTGACCATGATACTTCAAGGAATAGAGTCAGCCACCTATGCACTGAGACTTCTGAAACTGTGAGCCCCAAGTTAAACATTTATCCTCTAAACTCACTTTTGTTGGCTCTTTTAGTCACAGTACCAAAAAAGCGGACTGAAACAATGCCAAATAGCTCCCACTCAGCAAGTCCAAACAGATTTCTTGATTTTCTCCACCAACATTTCTCAACTTCTCTAATTCTCTTCCATCTTCTATAGTGGCATTAAGTCTAGAGTCTAGTCATTTTCTCAGGCCAGAAGCTTATATCCTCTTTGATACTTCCATTTATCTTACTAGCAGCTCTACAATAGTGGAAAATAATCTTAATCTCCAGAAGGTCTTGATGTCTCTACTTCTAAAACATTCCCCAAATCTAGCTCCATCTTTCCATCTCCATGATATCTACTTCCTTTAGACTCCTATCATTTTTCTTCTGGGCTACTTCAATAGGCTGACAGATGGTCTTTGTTACCACTCAGTGCAGAAATAAGGCATTTAAAAGGCAAAGTTATAAAATTCCCATTTGTGGGGACAAGTGCATGGAGTACTGCATATATGGCATAAATTAAGGGCATCTGAGTGGCAGGCCACTCCCCTCGTGCTAGGCATGTGAGTGGCAGACTGCTTACCCTGTAAGCACAGCTCTGGGTGTGAGGCCATGGTTGTGAGGCCTGTGCTTGCTCCACGGCCCACTCCTCAATTGGTTGCTGTAAGGACAGTTATCAGAAATTGCATTGGTGGCTACCTGTGATCTGCTTAGCTATTGCCCGAGTATAAATACATGGTAACTGTGCAATAAAATCAGACCTGCTTCCTGCTTGGTCTCTGGAGATCTTGTTTAGTGACACCACAGCCACACACTCCTTTTCCCCCTTTTGTGGACCTCCTTGCTGGACAAGAGAGAGCCCACACACCCATTAAATTTAAAGGCTACGAATTGCCACAAGAATAACTTGGATAGAGGTACCACTAAATAGGGAATCAGGGAAGAGACTTTTCAGAAGGTAAGGTTTGAATCTGAGAACCTAGAAGTTGGGCTGAACAGTGTACAGGGAAAAGCATTATAGGCAGAATAAATAGAAAATGCAAATGCCATGTGGTAGAATCCAGCTAGATGTTCTGAAGACTAGCAGAGAATGGAGAAGTGGGTAGATAAAGTGAGGAAGGGAGGCTGGGGCCATATGACAGAATGGCAAGACTTGATAAGAAACTCAGAGTTTTATTCTATGTATGACAGAAAATCGCTGGCTATTACCTGGATAAGAAAGGCAGAAAATTTTCAAGCTTGAGAAGACACAGGTCAACATAGTGTGTGGATGAAATATGGATTATTAATGCATGTCAAATTCTAGCTGCAAATGTGAGCTACACATACTCTAAAGTGTTCTAAGAAACTGGGTGGTTATTTGTCAGGAATGCAGAGGTCCCTTCATTTGATAGGGGGGTTGAACTCCATAACTTCTGGTACTAGAAGCAGGGGGAGGTGAGGGGGGAGTAGAAGAAAGTTGAATTATTGGCACCAAAGCACAAGTGGATGGCAGTAATAAATTCTAAGTTCTACAGCAAAGCAGGCAACTATAGTTCACATAACCTATAGAATATTTTATGAATCACTAGAAGAGAGGAGCTTCAAAGCTGCAAACCAAAATAATCATAAGGAGACAGAAATGCTTATTACCCAGATTTTATTGCTATATAAGGTATACATAAAATGAAATATCACATAGTATTTCATAATACAATTATTATGTGTTTATAGACATTTTTAAATGTTTAAGGTGATGGAAATATTAACCACATTGTCTTGGTAATTACACACTGTTTGTACGTATTTAATGTATATAAATACACCAAATTAATGTACTCCATAAATATGTGAAATAAAATAATTACTAAAGTAAGTTTCTTTACTGCTTTCAATCATTTACTACTTTAGATCTGAAAGGGCCATCTTACAAATCTCTGTCATGAGTATTGTAGTTAATCTTTTTACGACTGATCTCCTAGCTGCTAATATTGCCTTCTATCAAATTATACTCCTAATTCAATAGACACATCCCTACCATTGTTACATCCCTTATTAAGCATTTCATTTACAAGTTTAATTATTTTCACAAGACCACTCTATTTAACCAGTTCTAAATCAATAGAACATCAGTCTCATGAAGAAGTTGTTCTCAGACATTCTCCTGGACACCATTCTCACCAAAGATATCTAAGATCATGAATTTTAATACCATATATTAGCCAGTATGCTTTAATCTTCATGGAACTAGAAATCATGTATTATATAGTCCTGGGTTATGTAATGTTGCCCCTGTTATTGCATGTGGCAGTAGTTTGTTCTTTCTTGTGGCTCAATAGAAATTTATATGAATATAATACATTTTTATTCTAGTATTTATGGATAGTAACCTGAATCTATGCTCAAAGAAAACTTAATTATTCATATTTTCATTTAACTGTTTTGATAATTCATTCTCCAGTACAAATTGGTAGTATAGAGACCTGAAAACTAGAGGGAAATGAACTCTCTGATCTAGAAATCCATATAGGCACCAATTATCTGTTGTATGCTCAAAGTCACAATTTTGAACTGAGAATACTAGGTGGCTTTCAGAATCAGCACTCCCATTAGTGTTCTTGTGGGAGACATGTGTGGATGAGAGCCATGGTTGACTGCCTTCTGTAGCTCTGCCAGGGTGCTAGAAGCTACAAACTTCTCACCTCCAAGTTTCATCCTTCTAACTTCTTAATAATTACCTTTTCTGGTTACAAATGTTACCTATTAAAGTCATTTCACAAGGACCAGCATCAAGGTTACAGGTCCAGTGACTTACCATCCCATCAGGGACACAGTGCTACTCAATCCTCAGATTCAGATTTTATAATGATGATTACCTCTGTATGTGTGCCTACACTGCATGTGTGAAATGATGACCAGTATAAAATTATCTATGCTCATTTATCTTACAGGGTCTAGATGGTTCAGAATATTGCCAAGACCAGGAACATACTTTTAATCATGGAAGTGCCTTCTCCCTCAACTCTCCTTTCTTTCCCTTTGTTGAACTGTTACTCATACACCTCACATTCTGGATTTGCTCTGCAAATTGCTCCCTGAAACTAATGATTGACATACCCTTTTCTGTCCTCCTTAATGCAGAACAATGAATTTTTCACAACAAGTTTTAACTTCCAGAGTATATGTATTAAGTGCTAATACTTAGTTTCCTAGAGTCAGAAAGTGAGTCCAGTACACAGTTCAGTGCAAAGCACAGAGACCTTGTCAAGATTTCTTAAATAAAGAAATAAGTATGTGCTGAATACTTAATTTTACCAACAGTCCAAAAGAAAGTGAGGTGACACTCACCTGTCTGAAAGAAGGCTATATATCAGACTTCCCAACAGTGACCCAGTCATAAACAGAGTTTGAACCACTGATTTTAATGACTGGGATTCACAAACCAGGTCCCACTGGAGGAAAATAAAAAAAGCACAGTGGAGTTTTAGAAGATTTTGAGCCTTTAACATCTTTTCAGTCAGTGAAAACAGAGTGCAAACTCCCACATATGATCTCTGCTTTGTGGATCCTGCCCCAATCTCCAGCTTCACCTATAGTCTGCATGACTTTATTCATTTTTACCTTCAGGTCACCAACTCTCTTTATTCCATTAACTTATACAGATTCTTTAGCTACTACAATTAAAACATATAAAAACACAGTTACCAAAAATTTTAAAACTATAACTTTTTTTCTCATCATGTAAGTGGTATAAGGACCCTGCCTTTGACTTTTCTTAGCAGTCCATACTTCAACTACTACAGTATCTCTCATCCTTGGCCACACATTGAATCACTTAAAGGACATCAAAAACACTAGTGTTTGTATTCTATGCCCAGAGATTCAGATTTATTTGCTCTCAGGGTCAGTTTTTCAGCACTGAGAACCACTGACTTAGTATAACATTTGATCACTTTTAAAATTAAAGATTTTTTCTCACTAAATTAAATGATAATTATAGGTATATGTTTTGTTTGTTCAGTTCATTAACTCCAATACTGTAATTCTCCCCAGCATCATAGAGTAAGTAGATAAGCAATTGCTACCTGCAGAAGGACTAAATGTTTAAAGGAAGACCCTTCTTGGTATTACCTCCAAACTCTTTGATCATACAAACAGTATATTTGGATGAGGCACCTTACCTCAGTTATGATGGTGGAGGGGAAGTAGCTTCTGTCATATACCCAGCCATCCACACAGGGCTCTGTGTCTGGCTCAGTTTTGTTGGCAACAGTTTCATTCAGGTGAAGAAGATGCCACTGGGGATGGATGAAGCGATGACACTTCTCTGGTTTTAGGTTTGAGTCCAGGGGAATGGAGATCCTCAGGAGGGCATCTTGGCTGAGAGTTCTGGTGACATTACCAGAGACAGTGTCATTGTCCAGAATCTGGACCCAGCAGCGATGATCAGGAATTGCAGCAGTGAAGTTCTCCAGTACAATATGTGGGTATGTTAGGATGTTGATGACACAAAAGAGAACTAGCTGAAATATTTGGAATCTCCCCAGGCCTCCAGCTTGATCCAGGAGCTCATCAAAAGACATTGAGGCTGAACAGGGGATCACCTGAAGGAATCACTTTATGAAGGCAAATTCAGAAAGAGAAAATGCTTTCTTTTCCAAGGCCTGTAATATGTTGATCCTCATTCAACTTTCTCCTTGATGGGCTGTGACTCACTGCTGCAGAATAATGGGTTTAGACAGGCAGATAATTTCAATAAAGTTACAGAAATATTTGTCAAAAAGACTTCTACTTGCTGACAACTGAGCCTGCTTAAAAGATTACTCTGTGAATGATTCTGACCTTTGAGCTTTCTGAGAAGTCAACAGTGGACTTTCAGCGGGTGTAATCTCCACATGACCCGAAATATACCTTTCAATGATCTGTCCTTTTTAGAAAAGGAATGTTGGAACCTCAAAAGTAAAAAGCTTTCTGATATTACTGTGTAAAGAACAGAGCATGGCTTTTCTTTGTTAGGACTGAATTTTCACTAGAAGTTACTGATAAATATTCTTGGTTAAAATAAAGGAAAATGAGATATTGAATGTAAACTCTGACTGTTGGTAACTGAAATTCTGTTTCAGTTTAAATAGTGACAGTGATTTTAAAGTTTTTGAAATATGGAAACAAGTATTAGGAACAGGGAGAAAGGAAACAGAACTTTTATGCCATAGTTTATTTTATTAGATTTATTAATTTATTCAAATAGCATTTTGGCCTTTTATATCAATATATTTGTGTACTTAATTACAAATTTGGAAATAGTATATGAGTTTGCTGTTATATTGTCTTATGTTCTGGTTAGTGAGAGATAGACACATAAACTATTTTACAGAAAATGTTTAATTATTCCTTGGTAGAATGGGACAGGAGAGTCATCCCTCTAGAAGTAGAACTTTGAACTTGTGAAGAAGAATTCCTGAGTCAATAAATGATTAAAAGGACAGTTTCTGAACAAGAAAGTACATAATTATAAGTAACTAATTATATAAAAAGGTTTGACATACCTATATTTGCAGAATATTCCAAAGAACATGCAGAGTAATAATGAAAGAAGTTGGACTGGTTGAACAAAACCAAAACAAGCAACCAAACAGAATATCTGGAATTAATTATGCAAACTAGAGGGTTTTTATTCTTTAACTTTAAACCCATCACCTGTGCAACATCTTAAAATGCAGATTTCTGTCCAGGATGCACAATTTTTTTCAGGAAAAGACTTTTTGAGAATTTAAATGAAATGTTTTTAAGTCATACATAAAAGCATTAAAATGTACATATTTTGGGTACCCTTTTATGTTTTGACACATTATACATTGTATATTATTTTAATATGGCCAAACATCAGTTTTCTTAAACATTTACCATTTATTTAATTTAGAATATTTTTAGGCCCAGCGGCCAACCTGCTTGGTAGACAGACCACCCCAACAGGAAGAGGGGCCCAGCAGATGCCTGCCCGACCTGGAGAAGGGGCCCAGCAGCCCGCCTGCGCAGTAGACAGAACACCCCAACTGGAGGAGGGACCCAGCTGCCGCCTGCGAGGTAGGCAGACCACGCGACCCAGAGAAGGGGCCAAGTGGCCCACCTGCACAGTAGTTAGACCACCCCAACTGGAGGAGGGGCCCAGTGGCCCACCTGCATGGTAGACAGACCATCCCAACTGGAGGAGGAGCCCAGCGCCAGCCTGTGCAGTAGACAGACCACCCCAACTGGAGGAGGGAAATGGATGGCATTAGAGCAGATTGTGCTAAGTAAAGCTAGCCAATCCCTAAAAAACAAATGCCAAATGTCTTCTTTGATATAAGGAGAGCAACTAAGAACAGAGCAGGGAGGAAGAGCATGAGAAGAGGATTAACATTAAACAGGGACAAGAGATGGAAGGGAAAGGGAGAGAGAAGGGAAATTGCGTGGAAATGGAAGGAGACCCTCATTGTTATACAAAATTACATATAAGAGAAAGTGAGGGGAAAGGTAAAAAAAAAACAAGGGAGAGAAATGTATTACAGTAGATGGGGTAGAGAGAGAAGATGGGAGGGGAGGGGAGTGGAGGGGGGATAATAGAGGATAGGATAGGCAACAGAACACAACAGACACTAGTATGGCAATATGTAAAAAAGTGGATGTGTAACTGATGTGATTTTGCAATCTGTATATGGGGTAAAAATGGGAGTTCATAACCCACTTGAATCGAATGTATGAAATATGATATGTCAAGAACTGTGTAATGTTTTGAACAACTAATAATAAAAATTAAAAAAAAATAAAATATTTTTAGTTGTGGTGGACACAATACTTTTTGTTTATGTAGGTTTTTTTAATGTGGTACTGGGAATCAACCCCAGTGCCTCACACTTGCTAGACATGTGCTCTACCACTAAGCCAGAGCTCCATCCCTTATCATTTCTTTCATGGTGAAAACTATCAAAATTATTATTATAACTTTTAAAAATGTACAGTACATTATTGTGAGCTATAGTCTCCTCACTGTAAAATAGCACACCAATATTTTATGCTCCCACCCAACTGTCATTTTATACACATTGATCAAACTTTTGCCATCTGTCCACTATATTCTCCCAACCTTTTGGCAACATAATTATACTCTGAATTTCTAAGATTCTACATTGGTATGATATGCAATACTTGAGACTGTTTTATTTCACTTGACATATAGACCTCCAGATCCATCCATGTTGTTGCAAATGACAGGATTTTGTTTCTGTTTTTTTTTCATTCCACTAGCTTCTAGGCTCTTTCATTTAAAAAATTCAAAATTTTAAGTGCCTTATACTTATACATTGTAGTGGAGTTTATTGTGACATATTCATACATGCATGAAATGTAATTTGCTCCATTTCAATCCCCATTACTCCACATTCCATTGCCTCCCCTCCCCCACCTTGCAACTCCTCCTCCTTCTCATTCTTCTTTATGAATATATATGTATATATATGAATATATATTTTCTTTATATATTCATTCATCTATGAAGTCCTAGCTTGTTTACACTTCTTAGCTATTGTGAATAGGGCTGCAATGAACATGAGCACCCAGGTATCTTATTCCACACTGACTTCATGTTCTTTGGGTATATTCTCAGTAATAGAATTGCTGGATCATATGGCTTCTCTTTTCAATTAATAAAAATGTTTTTATTAGTGCATTATACTTACATATAATAGTGGAATTCATTTTCACACAACCATAGATGCATAGAAAATAATTTGCTCCTTTTCAGTCCCTACTACCACCTCTTTTCTTTTTTTCCACTGTCCCATATTCCCCTTTCTTTGTTCTACTGGTCTTTCTTTGATTAATTTATTGTTCTTAATGGATGTTTTATAGATATAATAAAAGAAAACTCTACTGTGTTGTATTAATTTTTTTTGGGGGGGGGTACTGAGGATTGGACCCAGAGGTATTTAAACACTGAGCCACAATTCCAGCCCTTTCTAAAATATTTTATTTAGAGACAGAGTATCACTGAGTTGGCTTTGGACACTCAACCCTTTTTCTTCAGCTTCCTGAGTTTCTGGGATTACAGGGGTGTGCCACCATGATCAGCCACTGTGTTGTATTCAAATTTAGATACATAGAATAATGTGGTCAATTTTATTCCACAGTCTCTTACTTTTTCTCTCTTTTCCTTTCACTTCTATCCTTTTATACTACTCCACTCTCTTGCTTTTTATTTTCAAGTAACTGCCCTCCACCTATCTTTTTCTCTTATTTTGCTTTAGCTTCTGCATGTGAAGGAAAATATTCAACCTTTGACTTTATGAGTCTAACTTATTTCATTTAGTGTTATGTTCTCCAGTTCAATTCATTTCCCAGCAAATGCCATTATCTCAGTCTTCTTCATGGTTCAGTAAAACTCCATTGTGTATATATGGCATATCCTATTTTTTCATTCATTTATTAATGAGTATCTGGGCTGGTCCCATAACTTGGTTATTAGTGAATGGCACTGCTATAAATATTGATGTGATGTTCTTGTTTCACTGTAATGGCCTTATTTATTTATTTATTTATCTATCTATCTATTTATTTATTTATTTTTCATGTCCAACAAGAAACAGGATAGCTGGGTCATAGGGTTGATCCATTCCTGGGCTTTGAAGAAATCTACAAACTACATTCCAAAATGGTTGTACTAGTTTTCAGTGCCACCAAAAATGTTTGAGTGTACCATTCTTGCCAGCATTTATTTTTCTTTGCATTCTCCATGATTGACATTCTAAATTGAGTGAGATAAAGTCTCAGTATTACTTTGATGTCCATTTCTGTGATTGCTAGAAATATTGAGTATTTTTTCATGTATTTGTTGATTTTTATATTTTTTCTTTTGAGAAATATCTGTTTAGTTCTTCTTCCCACTTGAAGACTGTGTTTTTCCTTTTTGTTAAGTATTTTGAGTTTTTTTAAATATATTCTGGACATTAATCCCTCTATGAGGAGTAGCTGGCAAAGATTTCTATAGGCTTTCTTTTCATTCGCTTAATTGTTCCCTTTATTGTGCATACGATTTTTAATTTGATGCCATCCCACTTATTCATTCTTGGATTTTTTGAGCTTTAGGGTTTTGCTAAGGAAGTTGGTGCCTGCTCCAATACATTGGAGTGGTGACTTTATGTTTTCCTCCAACAGTTGCATTTTCTGGTCTAATTCCTAGGTATCAGATCCGCTTTGAGTTGACTTTTGTCAGGGTGAAAAATCAGCATCTACTTTCATTCTTGTACATATGAATATACAGTTTTCATTAGCAACATTTATTAAAAAGATCATCATTTCTCCAACCTGTGTTTTTAGCACCTTTTTGAGTATCAGATCGCTATATATCTATGCGGTTTTGTCTTTATATCTTCTATTCTGTTCTATTGATGTTTTAGTTACTTTTTTGCTGCTGTGAATAAAAGACTTGACAAGATCAATTGTAGAAGAGGAAAAGTTTATTTAGGACTCATAGTTTTAGAGGTCTCAATCCATAGACAGCAAGGTCTGGTTCTCAGGGCTCCATGTGAAGCAGAACATCATGGTGAAAGAGTGTTATGGAGGGAAGCAGTTCACATGATAATCAGTAAGCAGAGAGAGACTCCATTTGCCAGGCAAAATATATACCCCAAAGGCATACCCCCAATGACCCACCTCCTCAAGCCACACCCTACCTGTTTCCATTTTCACTCAGATAGTCACTTCAGGGGATTAACCCACTAACTGGGTTGAGGCTCTCATACCTTAATCATTTTTCCTCTAAACATGCTTGCAGTGTCTTACACATGAGCTTCTGGGGGACAATTAATATTTAAACAATAACATTCCACACTTGACCCACAAAAGCTCATGTTCATCTCATTATGGAAAATACATTTAGTCCATTTCCAAGAGTTCCCATAGGCTGAACAGTTCAAGCTGCCCAAAAGTTTATATTAAAAAAATATCCTCTGAGACTCAGGGTAAGCTCATATCATGAGCTCCTGTAAAAATTCAAAAGCAATGAACATGCATCCAAAATATAAATGTACAGGGAGTTCAGGAAGTCTAAATCCAGCTAGGAAAACAAGTCCTGTAGTTCCACATCTGGCATCTGGGGCACATAGCATGATGTTCTGTCCAAAGGGCTTGTTTAACTCCAATCTGTGGCCTTCTTGATTGTAGCCCACGTGGCCTTTCTGTTGGTTTGACTCACTTCGGTTGCTGCAGTTTTCTCAATGGATGTTCCATGGTACTGGAATTTCTTATTCTGGAGGGTTGCCTTGGCAGCTTTTGCTTCTTCCTCACATCTTTATGCATTGCCCTCCTTGCTTGCAGGAACTATGCTGCTGCTGCACTTTTTCTGGACTCCCACACCTTAATTTGAAATCTTGATGAAGGCTTCCCTGACCTCCACACTCCACCATGTTACATTGCTGCAGAACCAGGTGGTTGACAGCAAGGTCTGCCACCAACTTGAACATTAGCTAAGCATCCAAGGACCCTGGCTGTGGCAGCCTCTGAGTGCCTGGGTATATTACTCTGTTGAAAAAACTCCTAGGTCCCCTTCTGCAAGAAGGGGTCCCCACTGGTCTCTTCTCAAGAGAATTTTTACTCTTATTTTCTTGAGTCGAGATGCTCTATAGCCATCTTTCTTATTGTCTCTGGGAAAAGGTTTTAGCATGTTAGTTAGGTAATGTGTTTCTCAACTGCAACTTCCATAGACTCAGTTTTACTCCCACCTTTCAAGTCAAAGTTTTTCAAATCTTTCTGCTCTGCTTTCTTCTCTTGATTATCACCATAAATGTGGTTAACAGTCACCAGCAACATGTATGCCACCACTGAAATTCTATGCTTTCTAGATACTTCTTTCACCAGAACTTTTAAATCAGCCTCACAGACTTTGGGCAAAATACAGACAATTTCTCAGACAGAACATAACACAAATTGTCTCTACTACAAATTCCAATATGGTTCTCTTTCTCTGAACCCTCTTGAGCCCTGTCTTTACAATCCATGGTTCTATTGGCATTCTCGTATTCTGAGCTCACATCAGAATGAGTCATTAAGCTCTGCTTACAACAATCGAAAACATTTCCAGCCTGCACTACTAAACAGCTCAAATTCCTCCCCCAAATTCCAAAAATCCCCCAATGCTTCCAAACAACATTGTCATAGCCAAGGCCCCACTTCTCAGTTAGCTTTTTTTGCTGCTGTGACTAAAAGGTCTGATAGGAACAATTTTGGAAGAGAAAAAGCTTGTCTGGGGCTCACAGTTTCAGAGGTTTCAATCCAAATACAGCAAGTTCTATTCCTTAGAGCTCAAGGTGAGGCACAACCTCATGGTGTAAGAGTGTAGTGGAGAGAAGCTCCACACATGATAATCAAGAAGCAGAGAGAGATTCCACTTGCCAGATATAAAATATATACCAACAAGACAGGACCCCAGTGTCCCACTTCCTCCAGCCACAACCCACCCACCTTCAGTTTCCATTTAGTTAATCCAATCAGGGGATTAATTCACTGTGGGAGGCCATCCTTGCACCCTGGCTGGGTGGGAGGTTCTTAGACACAGCTGTGTGAGAGCTTTCCCCACCCTATTCCAGGTTGGAGGGCTTGTCTGTGCAGAGGCATGTCTGGCCACTGCCTGGAAGTCCCAGTTGCTGCCCTTGACCTTGGGATGCTGCCCCCCTTAACCTTCATTGGATAGGATTTTCCCTGGAATTTTTTGTAACCCAAATAAAAGCCCACTCCCTGGCGTGTTCCCTTTCTCTCACCAGCCTCTTCAGTAAACCTCCCTACTGCATGGTGGCTGGAGGCAGGAGCTAGGAGAAGCCATCCTGGAGCTGGTTTTAAAGGTAATTAGAGTCTTGTCTCTTTAATTTAAAACTCCCTAGCATTTTACTCATGAATTGAACCATCTTTAATGAAGCCAGTGCTGGTCGCTTGGCAGAAGTGGCGCCCTGAATTGAGGTTCATGAGTTAAATCGACTAGGTTGAGTTAGAAAGCACACTATAGAAATGCAGAATTTCTGACTATTTTTAGGGTCACGAAAGTACCAGGCACTTTTGGAGCAAATGGACGTTAAAAAATCTTTAATGATGGGGAATTCAACTTCTACCAATAAAGACATGTATTTGACTATTTTAGAGACAATAATTACTCAGAAGTGAAAGCAGGTCAAAAAGACCTATTTGCTGCAATTATTGGAGATTGTAGGTGAATTTTGCCCTTGGTTTTCTGACTAAGATTCACCAAATTTACATACATTGGACAAATTAGGAAGGAAATTACATAAAATTTACCTTTTTAATGAATTACCTGGAATTTTGTGAATATTCAAAAGGTTTGGACTGCATCAGAGATTTGTCTTTTTGATTACATGGGCCATAGTCTGTGGCCCCCTAAAGATCTATTGAATGGTATTCAGAGAGCCATTAAGTCTATTCAAATGGAAAAATTGCCTGAGGCTAAGGAAATCTCTTTTCCTCTAAGCTGCCTAAAAATAAAAACAAATTATATTCAAAAAAAAAAATCTTGGGGCAAGACTGAAAGTAAAAAACTTAGTCTTGCCTGAATCAAACCAGAGTAGTCTGGAGGAAGACCATAGAGAGGAGAATCATAAAAGGAGGCCTCCAGGGGGATAGAAGGTCTTTCTCCCAGAGAGGAGAATCCAGAGGAGATTCATAGAGAAACATAAAGTCCTTCTCCTTCACAAGACTTACAAGCTCAGATTCAACATGGTGACAGGGAAGAGTCCATGGAGGAATCACAGTCTGAGGGAGAGGAGTCATACAATGAAGTCCAGGATTTGCCAGGGTTTTTAACAGATTGTGTTTAATGGCACCTGCCCCAGTCATTCGAATTTGGCTGCTCTCTGTTAGAAGGACAAATTTTAACAGATATTCTGAGCTGGCGATGACTTTCCTTACTCCATTCCAGCGGGGAATTAGAAAGGCCCAGGAAGCTGGGGAGGACACTAGTGACTTTCAACTCTTTCCGGTTTTTGAGCAGGTTAATGATCAGGACCAGCTTGTTTGAGTCCATGCAGTAATTCCTTTTAAAACTATTAAAGAGTTAAACAACACCTGCGGTCCAAATTCATCATTCATGCAAAGCTTGCTTGAGACTATTTGTTCTCAGCCACTCCCACCTAGTGATTGGATTTCTATCGCTAGAGCTTGCTTGAGTGGGGGGATTTTTTACCCTGGTGGTCATATTGGACAGACTTTTGTTCCAAGCAGGCAGAAATAATTGGATGCTGGCTCTTCAAACACCCATGGACATGTTTTTAGGAATGGGTGAATTTATTGATTTGGAAAGGCAACTAAATTATGAATTTGTGGTGTATCATAAGATTACAGCATGTGCTAAATGTGCCTGGAGACAAATTGCCTCCAGGGTCCAATCTAGCTTAGTTCTGACTAAAGTTAAGCAAGGTGTCAATGAACTTTATTCTGATTTTGTAGGTGGCTCTACCAGACCGCAAACTGCTCCATTGGAGATCTAGGTGCTTGTGAGTTTACTGTTAAACAGTTGGCATTTGAAAATGCAAATAAATATTGTCAAGATGTTCTCAGACCCCATAGAAAGAAGGGTATGGTTTCAGAGTTTATTTGTTTGTGTTCTGATATCAACCCACCCCATTTACATACAATTACACTGGCAGTGGCATTAAACCAAACTCTCCAGCCCCAAGAATTAGTACGTAGACCCCACGGGAGGTGCTTTCATTGTGGGAGGAATGGCCATTATGTGCGAAATTGTAATGCCCACAAATTTAAGCCCAGGGCTCCCTCTGCTGCTGGTAATAGATTTACAGAGTTGAAGACCACATGGTAGGCCAAGATGGTGCTCATCAACCCGCATTCTGGCCTTCACTTCCGCCTAGTAGGGAGTCAAAAAACTTCTGATTGACCCATCCCTGTGCCAGAAAAACAGGGGAACAAGAAGAAAGGTTGCACAATTTAACATCATCAGAGCTGACCATGGGGAGCTACCATTTCTACCAGAGCAGATCTCACAGACAGTTTTTTTTTACCACCCTCAATGATAATTGAATTAAATCCTGAATTAGGGCCACAACAAATCCCTACTGGGATTTTCAGGCCACTCCCTAGAGAAAGCATAGTGTTAATTTTGGGACGTAACAATTTAAAAGAGGCTAACGAGGTGATACCTGGAGTGGTAGATTTTTGTTTTGTGGGAGAATTAAATGTTACTGTAAAGTCAAATTATCCCCTTCGGCTTTCTCCAAAAAATACTATTGCTCAATTAATTTTATTACCCTGTAATTCGGGTGGACATCCAAAAGTAAATTCAGTTTCCAAACTACTAGACAGAGTGTACTGGTCTAATAAGTTCAGCAGGAGCACCCCCTACTGGAAATTAAAATTAATCATAAAAAGTTCAAAGGCATAGTGGACACTGGAGCAGATAAATCAGTCCTGTCCAGTCACTTCTGGCCTAAAAATTGGCCCTTACATATAGCACCAGCTAACTTAGAGGGAACTGGACAAATCTCACAGCCTGCTCAAAGTGCTAATTATCTCTGTTGGGTGGATCCTAATAGGAACAGAGGAGTTTTTAAACCTTATGTGTTAGAGTCCTTAACAGTAAACCTATGGGGAAGAGACATATTAAGCAAAATAGGATTATTATTAGTAACTCCAAATTCCATGAGATCATTTGAGGAAATTAATCAAGGGCTTCTTCCTGGAGATAATGAGGGAAATTATAAGGGAGAGTACCTGATTATAAACCAGTCTCCTTGACAGTGATTAGTAAATACTCCAAACCAAAATTTTTACTAGGGGCCCTGGGTGTCTCCCCCATCCAAAAAACATCAGAAAAGATCACCTGGATCTTTATTACCAGCCTATATGGATTTCTCAGTGGCCCATCTCAGGGGAAAAACTTACGATAATTCCATGTTAGATGAGGAACAACTTCAGGCTGGTCATATAGAATCAATCTGTGGAACACCCCCATTTTTGTTATTAAGAAAAAGTCAGGTAATTGGAGATTACTACAGGATTTAAGAGCAATGAACCATGCAATTCAGCCTATGGGATCATTGCAGCCTGGACTTCCTTCCTCCAGAGCAATTTCTTTAAATTATGGGTTAATGGTAATACATCTAAAAGATTATTTTTTTCACAATAAGGTTACATCATGAGGATTGTGAAAAATTTACTTTCAGTGTCCCAGCAATTAATTTTAAAGAACCTGTTAAAAGATATTGCTGGAAGGTTTTGCCTCAAGGGATGCGTAATAGTCCTACTTTATGTAAAAAAAAGTGGGTCAAGTGATAGCTCTATAAGAAATAACTTTCCTGGTGCATATATTATTCATTTTGTGGATGATATATTATTGGCTCATGCTAATCCAGAAGTACTTTCAGAAAATTTTACTCAGAGGCTTCACTTACAGCAATGGGTTTGTGCATTGCTCCTGAAAAGATACAAAAGATGCCTCCCTTTCAATATTTGGGTCAAATAATTCAAGGATGTACAATCTGTCTTCAAAATCTACAGATAAAAGTTAAGGAGTTATGTACCCTTAATGATTTTCAAAAGCTATTAGGAGATATCAATTGGCTGAGGCCATCTTTAAAACTAACTACTTCTGATTTAAGTCCTTTATTCCAGATATTATGAGGAGATCCTTCTCCAACCTCTCCTCATCAGCTGACAATAGAGGCTAGAGCAGCTTTAAAATAGGTTGAAAGTGTAATTAAAAATGCACAGCTTACCAGAATTAATCCTCAAGAGCTGGTATATTTATTATTTCCAACTGCTCATGCCCCTACAAGAGCCATATGGAAAAGATTGGGAGTCATTGAGTGGATTCATTTAGCCCACTCTCCCCAAAAGACATTAATTCCTTTTCATGACTCTATTGCTCAATTAGTAATTAAAGGTAGAATGAGAGTTTTACAATTAATTGGATCTGAACCTGATATTATAATTATTCCATTTTCTATTCAACAAAATAATTGGCTTTTTCAAGCTTCTAGTTTATGGCAAATAGTCTTTGATGATTTTCCTGCTCAGATAAAAAGTCATTACCCTCATGATAAAATTATTTAATTTGAGTCAATAACACCACTTATTTTTCCAATGATTATACATGGCCAGCTCATAGATGGACTCCTATCGGTGTTCACCGATGGTTCAAGTTCAGGTAAAGCAGTTTTTTACAGCCATGTTCACACAGAGGTATCTCATTTGTGCCTTAAATTACTTTACAAATGAACCTATTAATATTTATTCTGACAGCTTATATACACTTGGAGTTACCAAAAATATTGAAACTTCAGTTATTGGATATACCTCATCACAAGAGCTATTTAAATTATTTCATAATCTACAAAAGGTGGTGCAAATGTGAAAATACCCATGTTTCATAGGACACATATGAGCTCACACTAATCTTCCAGGATCTTTAACATCAGGTAATGACACAATTTATAAATTGGTAGCTGTTTGTCAATAGATGTCTCCATATGAGTGTGCACAAGCCTCACATTCTATACATCATCAAAATGCTTCTAGTTTATGTAAAAAAATTAATATTACCAGAGAACAAGCTCATCAAATTGTAAGTCACTGCCCTAAGTGTGTTATTCACATTCCATCTCTGCCATCAGGAGTAAATTCCCATGGATTAAAACCCAATCAAGTATGGCAAATGGATGTTACTCATATTCCTCAATTTGGTAACCAATGTTATGTACATGTAATAGTTAATACATATTCCAGATTTATTTTTGCCACAGCATGTACTAAGGAAAATACTCAACATGTAATTTCTCATTGCCTAGATGCCTTTGTTGTGTTAGGATGCCCTTTACAGATTAGAACAGAAAATGCAAGCTCTTCTTTAAAACAATTTTGACAAGAGTTTCAAATTGACCATAAAACAGGAATTCCTTATAACTCCCAAGATCAAGCCATTGTGGAATGAGCTCATTTATCTATTAAGTTGAAATTACAAAATTAAAAAGGGGGAATAGGTTTATGACTCCCCAAAATAGCCTCAACCATGCCTTGATTGTTTTAAAATTTTTAAATTTTGACACAGAAGGTCACACTGCATCTGAGAGACATATATCTTCCACAACAACAGGCTCTTTAGGCAGACTGGACAATGGAAAGGCCCAGATACAGTGATTATGTGGGGCAGAGGTCATGCTTGTATTTTTCCAGAAGGTGCTTTCCATCCTATCTGAGTGCCTGAATGCGCAATCAGACATGGAAGAGATAGAGCCGAGATTCAAGTGACTGAAAATCAACCCGGAGAAGCCTCCACTCAAAAGGAAGAGATATTGAAGAAGAATGAAGAGAAACCAACATGACCTAGCTGTAAAGCTGATCTCATGGGAAGATGTGAAGAAGCTGACAACACACGCTTCATGAATAATTCAACTCCTAGGAAGGAATAAGACCCAATTGATGATTTGAGAAGACACTTACTGGACATATTTTCCAGATCCACCCCTGGTACATCCAGCTGTGTGGACTGGAGAATCTATTCCAGTGTTTATTAATGACTCATTCATGATGGGAGGATTTACAGATACTCATATTACTCCCAATCATGAGACTAGATTTAATTATTCTGGCTACAGTGCCCAATTACCTTTGTGTTAGTCCCACAATAAACATGCTGGCTGTCTGAGAGTATCATTTGAGGAAAATACAGTGACTGGGAGACCTAGACTGATTAATCATACTATTTATGGAGACTTAATACCTTATACTAGATCAGTGATCAAAATGGGACTTTCCCATATCAAACCAGTCATTTCTGCAAAACCTCCATGAATACCTCATTGTCCTAATAGTTCTACAATTGAGATTGGCACCTTTCCTAGATGGATAGATTGTGTAAATACTTTTCCAGTACAACATAAGGTATCTAAAGATAGTGGGTATATTTTAGACTGGTCTCCAAAAATTTATAAAAGACAATTACAAAAAAGTTCTGCTATGACACCTGCAGGATTTGTTAGCAATATTTTGACTTACAGTGAGGGTGGTATTCGAAAAGATGTTTGGTGCTTAATTGTTGCCTCAGAATTCTTACATTTCACAGACAAGCCTTTACCAAAATTTGTTGGCAAGAGCTGTAAGGAAGGATCTTGCTAAGGCTTATGAGCCTGTGTCCAGTCTCCTTATTTTAATCATTGGAAATATAAAAGTTAAGTGGATAGATGACAGATATGTTGTAACATGTAGAAAATGTAGCCTAACCAAATGTGTTACTAGATGTAATAGAGGAAAAGGAGTGCTGGTACTTCATCAGCCCTATTTTGTTTTATTGCCTGCTAATATTTCAAAGCCATGGTATGCTGATGCTGGTTTTCAAGTCTTACAGCAAATTCATACTCAGCTAGCGAGACCTAGATGTGCCATTGGAATTATAATTGTGGGAGTTATTGCCTTGGTTTCTTTCATTGCATTCACAATCACAGCTTCGATAACTTTATCTCAAAATATTCAACATGAAAAATTTCTTAATAATTTAGCCCAAAATACTTCCAAGGCTCTGTGCAATGAAGTAAATATTGATGAAAGGGTTTAGACTAAGTTAAACATCTTAGAGGCGACTGTTATAACCATAGGTAATGAACTTTCAGCTTTAAAGTTTAAAGAGAGGCATAAATGCCATGTAAGTTATAAATACGTGTGTGTTACAGCTGCCAAGTACAATGCTTCTGCCTGGGATTGGGAGAAGGTTAAGAGCCATTTGTTGGGTATTTGGCAAAATAATAATAATATCTTGGATCTTTTGGAACTCCATCATCATATCCAAGATATTCAAAATAATAGAGCTGTTCTTTCAGATCCCTCTTCTTTAGCTAATCAAATATTGAAGGAATTAAATGGATTTAACCTGAAAATATTCTTAAACACTCAGCTTGGTACATTATTGGATTGTTCTTTTTGCTGTTAATTTTTTTGTGTGTTGTAATTATAGGATGTTGTAATTATAGTCTTCAGAGCTAGATTTCAGAGAGTCGAGAGAGTAAATCATCACCTGCTTTTTAAAAGAAAAAAGGATGAATATGAGGGAGGCCATCCTTGCATGTGATTTGAGTTACGTCCCTGGCTGGGTGAGAGGCACTTAGACACAGCTGTGTCAGAGTTTTCCCCACCCTTTTCCAGGTCAGAGGGCTTGTCCATGCAGAGGCGTGTCTGGCCAGTGGCCCAAAGACCCAGTCACCACCCCTGATCTTGTATGCTGCCCCCCTTAACCTTCATTGGATGGGATTTTTCCTGGAATTTTTTGTAACCCAATAAAAGCCCATGACTTGGCGTGTTCTCTCTCTCTTGCTAGCCTCTTCAGTAAATGTCGATACTGCATTAGGTGGCTGGAGGTGGGAGCTAGTAGAAGCCATCCTGGAGCTGGTTTTAAAGGTAATTGGAGTCTTGTCTCTTTAATTTAAAACTAGCATTTTTTTCACAAATCACACATTCTTTAATGAAGCCCACGCTGGTTGCTTGGCAGAATTCACCTATTGGATTAAGACTCTCATAACACAGTCATTCCTACTCAGAACATTCTTGCAGTGTGTCATAAATGAGCTTATGGGGGACACATAATATCTAGACCATAAAAATTTGGTCTTCATGTCTGGTATGTTTTATGGTAATATTCCTCTATGATTATAATCAGAGCAAATTAGGTATAGATTGAACTTACCCCAATACTATAAGGTCCAGGTGTAAAAGTCACCACTCAGATCACACTGAATCAGAATATGTTGCAAGCTTTTCCTCTTAGACCTGAAGTAAAAAAAAAAGTTTCAGTTCCACACTTTTATTTAACTAGTATTCAAATTCATCTTCATAGAAATTATGAGGATATGTTGGGAAGTAATACTCAAAAATGTGCCTTTCTGTGAAGACATAAAACAAATATACAGCAAAACCAAGAGTCTACACCAAAAAAAATTCTTAGAACTGAAAAACCAAACCTGTGTGTTATGTTTTTTGTTTGTTTGGTTGGTTGTTTGGTTTTTGGTAGTGGTCATGGAACCCAGGGGCACTTAACCACTAAGTTACATACACCGCCTGGTGTTTTAAAGATTTTTATTATGAGACAGTGTTTCACTAAGTTGATTGGGGCATTTCTAAATTGCTAAGGCTGGCTTTGAACTTGTAATCCTCCTGACTCAGCCTCTCAAGTTGCTGGAGATAAACCAGTTGAATAGTGAAAACTATTCAAAAAAGAATAAATGAAATGAGCCAAATGTGGTAGTACACACCTGGTTTCTCAGCTATTCAGAAGTCTAAGGCAGGCAGATTTAAGCTCAAGGCCAGTCTCAGCACTTGAGCAAGACCCTGTTTCAAATATAAAAGGGTTGGGAATGTATATCACTTATATAGTACTTGTCTAGCATGCACAGTAAATCAATCCCCTATGCTTCCGTGGGAAAAAGTAAAGAGAGAGAGAAAAAGAAGGAGGAGGAGGAGGAGGAGAAGGAGGAGGAGGAGGAGGAGGACGAGGAGGAGGAGGAGAAATTAAAGAGGAAACACACAAACACACAAATGAAAAGAAGTTCTGTGCAGTGTAGTTTAAGGTCTGGTATTGAGACACCTCCTTCTTCACACTTCTTGCTAAGAATTGCTTTGGCTATTGTGGGTCTCTTATTTTCCCAAATAAGTTTCATAATTTTTTTTCTGTTTATATAAGAAATGACATTGGGATTTTAATTGGAAACACACTGGCTCTGTTTAGTGCTTTGGATAATATGGCCATTTTGATAATATTAATTTTGGTGTGTATGTGGGGGGAAAGGCACACTCACACATTGCTGGTGGGACTGCAAATTGGTGCAGCCAATATGGAAAGCAGTATAGAAATTCCTTGGAAAACTTGGAATGAAACCACCATTTGACCCAGCTATAACTCTCCTTGATCTATACCCAAAGGACTTAAAACAGCATACTTCAGGGACACAGCCACATGAATGTTTATAGCAGCACAATTCACAATAGCTAAACTGTGGAACCAACCTAAATGCCCTTCAGTAGATAAATGGATAGAAAAATGTAGCATACATACACAATGGAATATTGCTTAGCAATAAAAGAGAATAAAATCGTGGCATTTTCAGGTAAATGGATGAAGTTGGAGAAGATAATACTAAGTGAATTTAGTCAATTCCAAAAAAAACAAATGGCAAATATTTTTTCTGATATGAGGTGAATGACTCATAGTGGGGTAGGAAGAGGGAGCATGAGAGGAATAGATGAATTCTAAATAGGGCAGAGGGGCTGGAGGGAAGGAGGGGGCAGGGGGTTAGCAATGATAGTGGAATGTGATGGACATCATTATCCAAAGTACATGTATGAAGACATGAATTGGTGTGAACATACTTTATATGCAAACAGCGATATGAAAACTTGTGTTTTATATGTGTTGTAAGAATAGTGATGCATTCTGCTGTCGTGTATTTTAAAAATAAAAGCAATTAAAATAAATAAGTAAATAAAAAGTAAAAAAATGATAAAATCAATCAGAAGAGACAAATAAGGGAACAAGCCAATATAAATATATATCAATAGTAAATATTTATGTTCCAGACATCAGTACATATAGGTAGAAAAAACAAGATGCAGATGTCTCCTTGACACACTGATTTCATTTCCTTTGGACATATACCCTGAATATAGCAATTCTATTTTTTAAGAAACTCTATGCTATTTCCCATAATGATTTTACTAATTTCTATTTCCACAGCATGCATGGCTTCCTGTTGTTCACCTTCTCATTCACACTTGTAATTCTTTTTTTTAATAACAGCCATTCTAAGTGGGGAGAGGTAAATATATCATTGCAATTATGTTTTTTCTGATGTCAGGGATTGAACCCAGGGTTGCTCTGTCACTAATCTACATCCCCAGTATCTCCTCAACTGTATTATCACTCAATTGCTCAAGCTGAGCTCAAGTTTATAATTCTCCTGCCTCAGGCTTCCACTTAGCTGGCCTTACAAGCACACACCGCCATGCTGTGTTTAATTGTAGGACTGATGTACACTTACTGTGCTTTAAATAATATTGAGTATTTTATAGTTGTTGTTTTTTACCTATTGCATGTCCACAGATCTTTGTTTGAGAGCTATATGTTCAGATATTTTGCCTATTTTTTCCCTTCCTTTGGTCACCTTTCCTCCTATCTCTGACCACCATGTTTGGTTGTATATTGTTGTTGTTGTTGTTTGTTTTGGTATGAGGGATTGAACTCAGTTGCACTTAACCATTGAGTCAGATACCTAGCCACTTTTATTTTTTATTTTGAGACATTGACTTCATATGTTACCTAGGGCCTCAGGTTGCTAAGGCTGTCTTTCAACTTGTGACTCTCCTGCCTCAGCTTCCTAAGCTTGGATTACATATGTGCACCACCATGCTCTACCACCCAGCTTCTGTATCCCATAAGTATTTCTAAGCCTTTTCTTTGGCTGGATTTGAGAATTAGGTCCAGGGATCTCATACACCATGCTCCCTTGGAGAAATATTTCATGAGAATGAAGTGGAGAAAAAAAATGAAACCAGCAAAGGGAGAAACTAGACTAAAGGTCAACCAAAGAAAAAACTAAGCCAATAAAAAAAAACCAGAAACAAATCAAAATGATGGAATACAAATCATATCTCAATATTTGAATGTTTGCAGCCTACATTCATAAATCAAAAGACATAGACTAGTAGATTGGATTAAAAATGTCCCAACTATATGTTGAATCCAAAAGACTCATCCCAAAGGCAAAGACATCCACAAACTGAAGGTGAAAGAATGGGAAAACAACATATCACTTATATGAATTACATAAACAAGCAGGAGTTTTCATCCTCATTTCAGATAAAGTAGACTTCAAGCCAAATTTAATAAGAAGGGAGAAAGAAGGACATTTCATACTACTTAACAAAATTATATATCAGCAAGACCTAATAATCTTAAATAGTTATACCCCAAACAGTGGAGCATCTATGCACATCAAACAAAGACTTTTCAATTTCAAAAATCAAATAGACCCCAACACAATAATACTGGGTGATGTTAACACACCTCTCTCACTACTGGTCAGATCTCCCAAACAAAAACTAAATAAAGAACCTGTATAACTAAATAATACAATCAACAATTTAGACGTAAAAGACATATATAGAATATTTTATCCTTTAACAAGTGAATATACTTTTTACTCAGCAGCACACAGCTTCATCTGTACAATAGATCATATCTTATGCCACAAATCAACTCTTAGCAAATTCAAAAAAGAGAGAGATAATACCCTGCATTCTAATCATATCACAATGGAATAAAATTGGAAATCAATGACAAAATAATAATAATAGAAGCCACTATAACACATGGAGACTAAAAAATACACTATTGAATGATGAATGGATAGTAGAAGAAACCAAGGATGAAATGAAAAAATTCTTAGAGGTAAATGAGAACACCAATACAACATATCAAAATCTCTGGTACACTATAAAGGCAGTACTAAGAGGAAAGTTTATTGCATTGAGCTCATTCATTAAAAGAACAAAAAGTCAACAAATAAATGAATTAACATTACATTTCAAAGTCCTACCAAAAGAAGAACAAATCAACACCAAAAGCAGAAGTCAGGAAATAAAATCAGAGCTGGAATGAATGAAATTGAAACAAAATAAAAAATTGACAAAACAAATTTGGTTCTTTGGAAAAACAAATGAAACAGATAAACCTCTAGCCATGCTAATAAATAGGAAAAAAAAGACAAAATCCAAATTACTAAAATATGTGATGAAGAAGAAAATATCACGAGAAATGTCTAAAATACAGAAGATTATTAGAAACTATTAAACACACTGAGAAATTTCTAGAGACATACAACCTATCCAAACTGAAAGAGGAGGTCATACATGATTTAAACAGATCAATTGCAAGTAATGGAATAGAAAATGGTGCCAAAAGCCTACCAATCAAGAAAATGCCAGAACCAGATGGATTTGCAGCTGAGCTCTAAAACACCTTCAAAGAATAATTGTTACAAAACTCCTCAAAGTATTCTGTGAAATAGAAAAGGAGGGAACCCTTCCAAACTCATTCTGTGAGGCTAGCATCACCCTGATACCAAAACCAGATCAAGGAAAGAAAACTTAAGATCAATATCTATTTATTTGTGTTATACAATTTATTTCACAAATGTATTATTTTTCATTATACAGATTTTTCACCTTCACATTAAATTTATCCCTAGGTATTTTTTTTCTGTAGCTTCTATAAATGCAATTACTTTCTTGACTTCTTTTTTTACATACTTTATTATTATTTGTAGATATCATACTGATTTTTGTACATTGATTTTTATGCACATTTAATTAAGTGGTTTATGAATTCTATCAGCTTTTTGATGGAAGCATTATGATTTTCTCTCTATAAGCTCATATCATCTGCAAGCATGCAATTTACCTTTTTTCCCCCAATTTGGATGTCTTTAATTTTTTCTCTCTCCTATTGTTCTGAGTTCTTACAGTACTACATAGTACTACTGGCATTACTGTCTTTTTGAGATATTACAACTAAAACTATCAGCTCCCCAACACTCATCAGTGTCCTGTGGATTTCTCACAAATGGTCTTAATAATGTTGAGGTATGATTCTTGCATGCCTAATTTTTTGAGAGTTTTATGATAAGAGGATGCTGAATTTCATCTCATGCTTTTCCAGTGCCCTCTTATTACTAATTTTACTGTATTCCCCAAGTTGTTTTTATCTTGTGTTTCTGTTTTCTTTTGTCTTGAAATATGGGCATGTCTTAATGAAGACACAAATGACAAAACACTATGTGAAAATAGTGCTTAGCATCACTAAATATCAGATAACTAGAAATCAAAACCACATTGAGATATCACACTATAACTGTTAGGAGAGCTATTATTCAGTCAAAGACAACTAATGGTGAATACATGGAGAAAAAAACAACTCTTTGTACACACAGTTGATAATAATATAATTTGATGCTACTACAAGGGATAATAATATGGAAATTTCTCAAAAACTTGGATAGAATTAATTGATCTACCAGTTCCACCTCTTGGTTTATATCCTAATGAATTCAAATTTGGATCTTAAGGAGACATTTGCCCTTCCATGTTTATTGTGGAAATACGTAAGTTGAGTATGTCCTCGAAAGCTACTGTTTGGCATGGAGACAAAAAGAAACAATAATGTATTATGTACTTAAAAGCTTTCTAAGAGGGAGAGTCTTGTGCTAACTGTTCTTCAAAATAATTAATAAAAGTGAATACAGAGAGCAGGAAACAATTTTAAGGGATTCAATATATTGATGGAGAGGTTTTGGTGACAACTACACAGGTATGCATGCAGTTACTTCCAAAATCATTAAGTAGTTGCCTGCTGTTAAATATGGGCAGCTTTTTAAATATAAATCTTACATTAAAAAAGTAATTTGAAAAGCAAAAATAGTTATCAGTATGCTCAGTCTATGATCACATTTATATTGTCCCAAAGCTCAGCTGATTTGTTTTATTTCAGCAATGGTTCTTGAATATCACCTTTCTCAGCTTCCAAATACATTCAGCCTCTTGTCTGTGCCTTTTGCCTTCCTTCCCCACATCTTTTTCCTTCCTTGCATTTCCTTTATCAGTATGTTCCATGACTCCCTGTCACAAATCCTTTGACAGAGAGGGGCCAGTAATGTGTACAAATTCTGTCTTCAGAAAGATCACCAACCATCACCACATCAGTAGACATGATAAAGCCACTGAGCAATCAAGTAAGAACAGAAAGTGAATTTCAAATATGGAATCCTAACCTCAATATATGGATGGAGCCTCAGAATTCCATCCAGAATGTTGTACCATCTGATATGTACATTTGAGTTAAGGGTAGAACTAGCCAGGTTTAAACAGGTAGGGGGTTGTTATTTGCAGTTGAGTGTGGTGCAAATTACATATTGTAATATTTTAAAATAACAGTTGTTTAACCATATTTGTATAATCCTTAATTCCTTTAAGATTTCTTGCTCAAAAAAAGACAATAAACACAATGTTATGGGTAAATCAATGTTTTATGAAATCCTCATTTTTAACATACAGATGAAACTTTGGTTTATATCAGTATATTAACATTTGACCTTAAGGAAAAACTTCAAATAGCCTTGACTAACTGTTTTATGTATATAAAACCAACTCGTATAGAACTTTTAATTTTTCTATCTGTTATCCCCCTTTTGTTCACAATATGAAACAATCCCTGTAAATTTTTGAGTTTAGACAAATTATTTCATTTTAATGAAAAGAAATACTTTATGTTGTTTACATCACTCTTAATTGAAACAGTTAAAACTTTTGGGCCTTTGCACATTAAAATCTTCAATAAACCTTTGTATATAGAATTACATCTGTTTACCATTTTATGGAAACACAATGTTTAATTATATAGAATTATGCCCATTGGGACTTTAAATTTTTAGTAAAACCTATTTAGTGCTGACAAATTAACTTTATTTATTTATTTATTTGTTTGTTTATTTTAAAGTAGAAGGCTATAATATAATGAGGACAATATGAATGTATTCAGGGCTCAGGGATTGAGAGAGAATGGTTAACGGGTACAGAGGTGTAGTAGAGAGGAGGAGTGACCTCTACTGTTTTATGGTACAGTAGGATAACTACAGCTGACAACATTAATTGTATATTTCAAAATAGCTAATAGGACTTGAAATGTTCTCAGAACAAAGAAAGATGAATGTTTGAAATTATGGATATGCCAATGACCTTGATCATTACACATTGTGTGTATGTTTTTAACTTTAAACCCATTCTTTCATTTACCAATTTATAAAAACATCAATAATATTACCCAATGGAATTGAAGGAGTCAAGAGTACTTTATAGAATATTTAACAGTTAGCATTTTAACCTTGTAAATTAAACAGATGTCTAAAAAACAAAATTACTGATAAACATGAGTAATCCCATGTCAAATTTATTTTACTTATTTTACCAAAATATCAGACAAATAAATTGAAGAGTATTCACCATATTCCTTGTTGAAAAAAATTTCTAGAACAAAGGAATATTAGACATGTTATAGACAATATTTTATTAATTAATTTTTTTCCTACCTAGAGAGATTTTGAGTTAAGCTTAATTTTAAAGACATATTTATTCTCATCTGTTTATCCAATTTAAATTGAACCATTTTAAATCACATGAATTAAAGTTATTTGGATCCAATTTTTAATTTTATTAGTGCTTCTTATGTATCTGCCAATTTTCATATCATGAACATGATATATGGACATATGAACATATAGACATACAACATATAATACAAATGTGCATACATAACATAATAGTAAAGGCCTTTTAGCTTTTCTCAGGTAAAATTTCCATTTCACTGTTAAAAACTCCATAATTGAATAAAAATGGGGCTGATTGGAAAAACATTAACTTAGGTCTGTAGGATCAAAATCATGAGCTCAAAATATACAGTCTCTAAGAAAAAGCAAGAGTCATAAAACATGACCAGCCAGTAATTAGTAAAGTATCCTACAATTTACTTTTTTGGTTTAGTCTAATATAAGTTCAGGTAAAGGACACTTTTACTTTCCTTTTTTAATGTTTTGAGACCACTCTCCTACTGCATTTCAATGTAAGTCCTGGCTTAGGTCAGAAAGGAGCTAGGGAAAACTGCTGTTCTGAGTGAAAACCTCATGCCTAAGGCATTTTAACCAATTTTTTTAAAGTCAGTAGTTGGACAGGTTTGGATGTCTAAAATTATGATACTTACTTTCTATTAACTTTGAGAATAAAGCTATGATGTTAAGTTCCTTAATAAGATAAGCCATTTGCTGTTGAGCAGGTCCACTTCTTGGGGTGGCTATTCCTAAATTTTGTCTTCTTCTTTCAGTGACAAACAGGATAAATCTTCCTCAAAAGCCTGCTCATAACTCAGGGGGAGTAAACATTTGGTAATAGGATGTTTAGATATTTTGTATACAATAATTTAGAAGAACAACAATAAATAGGATTCATTATTTCTATTGTGTTTATTTATTTATATATTATTTTTTGGTAGCATCTAGAAGTGATATGGTATTTTTTATTTTTTCTTGCTCTTTGATCAGTAATTAATTCCTGGGATTCCTTAGAAGTGTATCACTTTGATGGAGGTATCTTCCTGCTTTTTTTGTTTGTTTGGTTTTTTTGAGCCTTTTCCCCTAGGACAGATATGGTAAAAACCACAATAAAAGAATCACAAACATGAAAGGACATGGAGAAAACAGGTATCTTCTGCATTCTTTAGAGCAAGCTGATCTTCTTCCCATCAACTTTGGTAAAAAACCTGGCACCTGAACAAGGGTTTGAGTAAATCTTTTTTTAGAACCTCTATCTCCCTGTTGAGGTGATCTTTTGCTTCTTGGATTTGTTTGTGTAGCTCATTGTTGAAGTAATCTTTCACTGCCTATATTTGTTCTCTTATGTCTTCTTTGAGGTCCCCAAACATTTTAACCATGTATATCCAGAAATCTTTCTCTGTCTTTTTTCTGCTGAAACTGCCAATGCTTCTAATGATGTGCTCTCTTGATTTGTTTGTGGTACATTCTTCCCTTGTCTCTTCATGTTGCTCATGTGTCTTCCTTTCCAGCTCTGTGAATCTGGTGTGTTATTGTTTCTACCCTATAGATTTGCAGTGCTCTTGTAGGGTTCCAAGATCTCTCCTTTGTAGGGAAGGACAATGTTAACAGATCCCAATTTCAACAATACATCACCTATGAACAAATTGTTGTTATTAAGACAATAATATTTAAGACATAACTTTCTCCTGCTGCAGGCCTTCCATGGGATAAAAAGGCAATTCCATGGGATAAAAAGAACTGACCACTCAAAAAATGTGGAATGACAGACAAGGGGGAATCCTAGCGAATCATCCACAGAGTATGTGCTCTCTGTTGCATTCCATTTAGTAGTATTAAGCCATAATTGCAGCACACATTCATGGGAATGAAAATTGGACTCCACTTCCTGATAAGAGGAATAACAAACAACTATTTGATGTATGATTAAATCCCCCAGAGACTCCCTTCTGGACACCAACTGTTTAGATTTCTTCTACATGCAAACTACACTCATCCTTCTCAAGTTCCCTGAATTCTTACTCTTTTTATACATTGATCAAAGTATGTGATCTGGTCATAAGACTCATATCCATGTGCAAGTAAGTCTGAGTACATAATTTCTCATGTAGCCCATGAAGCACAGTTTCTCATAATCTACTATTACATAACCAGGATCCTCCTTCATCTACTTTTCACTTACATGTTAACTTCCCTTTAGCTCCTTCATAGTATACTGAAAGGATAGAATATTTTTACAATTTCTTCAAAATCTTCAGATTTTCATTAATGGTTTCAAAAAACAAACAAACAAACAACAAACAAACAAAAAAACAAATCAAGCTTTCTTCTACCCACTGTCTGGTTGAAAAACCCCAAACACATTCATGGTTATTAATTAGGACAACACCTCATCCCTGACATTGAGATCTATATTAGTTAATTATTGGCACAAAAGAAACCAGCTTGGGCTCCATAGGTCTTAATTCATGACTCTGTAGGTACAGTATCCTCTACCTGTTTTGTGGACATTATTCACTGGATAAGACAGCCCATGCAGCTGGCATCCTAACATGGACTTGAAGTAAGCCTATAAAAGGGTGTGGCCCCTCACAGAGCAATGAGGAAAGGGAAATGGGGAACCTATCAAGTTCCATCAAAAACTCACAGTTGCAATTGCTGTGCACTCTCTTAGACACTAGAGGTTTAACCATGAATAAGAAAGAAGCCCAGAAGTTTTGGAATTTATTAATAGACATTAGCCCCTGGATTGGTGTGACTGATGTTTTGATCCTAAGATATGGGACAAGATAATGTCAAATGAGCAGTAAGCTAAAATGAGACAAGGATATACTCTCCCACTGCATTTTTTCCTATTGTGACAGCCACTCACCAAAGATTAGAGGGCCTTACAACAGACCACTTTCATATAATGATGGCCCTGAGGAAAGATAAGGCTATGAGAGATAGACAAGGGGAAAAAAGTGGGGGCAAAAATCTATTTCAAAGCAATCAACCACAATATATGCAGGAGGGAGAGAGACAGGAAATGATACCACTAGCCTTCATGGTGCAAGAGGAGGTAACCACAAATGGCGCAGGTGCACCTTCTACTGACAGGTAAATGTTATATCCTTCCCTGAGTCAATGGCAACTGCCTCCTTATGAGGTAATGCAAAAGCCAGAAAGGGACTGTGAAATAATCAGGCCACCAGACAGGCCTAAGCCATGGTCTCCCAGAAATCCATTCCAAGATTCCAGAGATCCTTTTGAAGGTCTATGTAAGATAAGAGATAAAAAGTGGAGTAAGGGAATACAAGCCTTCCCAGTTGACACTGCCCTCATGCCCCAGCACCCTGCCACTTGGTATCTGCACACATTGGGATATACTTAAAGTGTTAAAGAAGGCAGTAAAAGAGGATGGGCCCCATGAGCCATTTGCAGAGCAAATGCTCAAATCACTCAGTCTTGAACTTAATTGCCCTCAAGACTGAAAAGACATAGCTAGAGTGGCTCTTGAGCCCACAACATTTTTGAAATGGAAGGCATTTTTCTGTGATGAATGTGAACAGCATTGGAATTGTAACCACGCCACAAATGTTAACATCCCAGCTGAATGCTTGCAAGGAGCAGGAATCTACAGTTCCCCTGTGGTACAAGCCACAGATCCACCAAATTATTTTGATAAGGTGTGGCTCTGTGTTTTAAGAGCCTGAAGGAAATTACCAGCTGGCAGAGGTACATTTTCTAATCAAGTTTTAAGACAAAAAGCCACTGAAGTCCTACCACAGTTTATTGACAGAGTAAGCAAGGTGGTAAATGAAAAAGCTAGGGAAGCCCTAGCCAAGGAGTTGGCCTGGGATGGACTAAATAAGGAGCATACAGCAGAAGTTGTGCCAGTACAAAATAGCACATTGGATGACTATATTTTGGCCACCCAGAATATAGAGACTTAAGCAGCTCAAGCCTCTCTGCTGGCATCAGCCATGGCAGTTGCATAAAAGCAGGAATAAGGAGGCTTGCAAAAAACTAGTCAGAAATTGCAAAAAAAAAAGGTGCACATTTTCTTTCCATTGACATTTTACAACCTGCCGGAGTGAATCCCCGAGAGTTAAAATCTAATGCTTTATAACAAATGGATGTCCTTCATTATGCACCTTTGGAAATTTAAAATATGAAGTCACTGATATCTGTATCATGGCCACAGCCTCCACAGGAGAAGTCACAAAAAAGGCCATTTCCCATTTATCAAAATGGTTTGGAATCATGGGTGTTCCCATGTCTATTAAAACTGACAATGGGCCAGTTTATGCTAGCAAGATATTTCAGGCAATTTGCAATGATTGGCATATACAGCCCTTAACTCAGATCCCCTATAACCCTCAGACTCAAGGCAACATAGAAAGAACACACAAGGGATTAAAAACCATGCTACCGAACAGAGGGGGAAACTATATCAAGTCCCCTCACAATTCCTTGAACAAAACCTTATTTACTTTAAATTCTCTTTCAATTTCCAAATTTTCTACGGAAACAGCAGCCCATAAACATTGGGCCCTGTGAGGAGCCCCACTAAATGGTGATGCCTTCCAATCCTGATGCCTCAGTTTCTGATCAACCACTGCATTCTTTGTGGTGTAGGAGGAGACCCTTCAGATAGTAAGGAGGTCTTCTTTGTGGACGTGCCCCTAGAATTGAATTACACTTACCTGTTCCCTTGTAGTCCTGCCCCTTCTGCCATTTTATGGATAGAACTTTCTAAGAATAAAGTCACCCCAATAAAAGCTAGTTTCTAAACATGCTCCCTTTCTCTCATCAGCCCTAGTGACTTTGTCTTGCTCTCCCTTTTGGGGAACCTGAGTCTGAGAGCTGGGGAAGCCATCCTGAAGATTGTGTAAAGGTAAATTGTGTCTGTGTTTTATTTTTCATCCCTACAAATTCACATTAGCAATCTTAATTCAGCTGCCCATTCTGGTAAAGGGCAGCAGGCGGCATCTGAACAGAGATCACTTGAGGTGAATTTCCAGGTAGACTCAGTGAAGCATGCTTTAGAAATTCAGCAAATTGTGTTTTGCAGTTGTAGAAGAAGCTGGCAGACTAAGAGCCAGAGACTTTAAAGAACTGTCATGGGCAATTCCATGTCTTCAGAAAAAGAGATTTATCTGATGATCCTGGATATTTTAATTAACAGGGTAGGGAAACAGGTCAAAAGAGCCCAGCTGCCTCAGTTCCTAAAAACAATGATGTATGCCCATTGTTTTGTGAAGAAGATTCACCAGATTTGTGTACTTAAGAGGGATTAAATGGAAAATTGTCTAAAGGTTGTCTCTCAGCTATCTAAAAAATACTCAAAAAGTCTGGACTGCTCTAGAAATGTGTCTTTTTGAGGACTGAGATGAGGACCAATGGTCTTTGAAAGACTTGTTGAAAGGGCTCCAGAAGACAATTAGAAGTTTAGAGCAAAAATGTTGCTGGATGGAACTCTTAGGCGGTTTTCTCTATCTGTAGCCAGACTGAGGGCACAGTCAATTCTCGCCCAGTCTGCAGCTTGAAATCCTCAGACAGATGACTTTGGGGCAAAACCTAAAAACCAAACATTCAGTCACAGCTAAAGGAAACAGAGCCAATGATTTACAAGTGCACCAAGGGGCATACCCTAGAGAGGGCATACTCTAGAGAGGAATCAGCTCTGATCAGGTTTCTGTGAGTTGAAATCAAGATGAAGGGGAGGAAAATAGACAAAAAGATACTGACAAAACTGAGCCACAGTCTGAAGACTCCAGTCAGAGGGTGAAAATGAGTTACAGGAGGGCTTTAGTAGATTAATTCTGGCTGGCCCCACACCTGTCATTTGGACCCAGCCACTCTTCTCTGAGAGAACAAGGTTCAATAACTACTCTGAACTGGTGGTAATACACTTTTGCCACTCCATCATGGTCTTAAGACAGTTCTGGAAGTGAGGGAAGATATTACAGATATTCAGCTTTTCCCATGTTTGAACACATTAACCAGAAAAACCAGCATGTTTAAGTGCAGACTGAGGTTCCTTTTAAGACTCTAAAGGAGCTCAAAAATGCTTGCAGTACTTAGGGTCCCAATTCAGCCTTCATTCAAAGTCTGTTTGAATCCTTATGTAATGAGCCCTTACCCCCAAATGATTGGATTACTCTGGCCAAGTCTTGTTTTTCAGGGGGTGACTATCTGCTTTGGTGATCCCACTGGACTGATAATTGCACTGAACAGGCTGGGAGAAACCAGAGGCAAGGCTTTGATGCCTTCTTAGACATGTTAAAAGGAATTAGAAATTTTGCAGATTTTGAAAGGCAGCTAAATTATGATCTGGCAATTTATGATCAAATTACTGCATGCACCAAAAAGGCATGGAGAGAACTACTTAATAGAGATGAATTAGCTTTGGCTTTTAATCAGATACACCAGGGATCAAAGGAGTGGTTCTCAGATTTCATGGCATATCTCTACCAGGCAACAAACAGAACAATAGGAGTCTTGAATGCCTCTGAGTTCCTGGTCAAGCAGTTAGCATTTGAAAATGCTAATAAAGTTTATCAGGAGATACTCTGATCCTGTGGTAAAAGGAGGACTGTTTCCGAATTTATTTGCCTTTGTGTGGATGTGTGTCCCATGCAGCTACAGGGTTTAACTCTTGCTGTGGCTCTGAAATAGGTACTATGACCTCAGTCTTGGAGATGCCATTCTCAAGGGCAGTGTTTCAGCTGTGGTAGAACTGGGCCTATCGTTTGGGATTACAGGTCTCTGTGCAATAGTGCAGAGACCTCTCCTGGTTTGTGTAGATCTTGCTACCAGACAAATGATCACATGGCATGGGGGAACTCCAACAGATCTGAAGGGGGCAGCTCGCCACCATTTCTAACCTCAGTTCTGCCTTCATTGCAGCCAGGAAACCAGGGTCAAGGCCTGCCCTGGCCCAATAAAACAGTAGGGGCATTACAGTATAAATCAGAAGAAAAGTCACAGACTCAGAAGTCATCAGGGCAGGCCATGGCAGCTTGTCATTATTACCAGCTGGTTCTGCAGAGACATTATAGTTACAGCCTGCCATGGGAATAACCCTAACCACTGAAATGGGGCCACAACAAATTTCTACTGGGATTCATGGGCCACTAGCACCACATACCATAGGCCTGATTTGGAGGCCAAACAATTTGCAAAAGAGAATCCAGGTGCTGCCAGGAGTGCTTGATCCAAACTTTGAAGGAGAAATAAAATCATTGTACAGTCAAATTCCACTACTGAGCTCTCTTCAAGAGATATATATGGGTGCAGCTAATATTCTTGCCTTCCTGCTCCACGAATGGCCCAGATGAGAGCTCAACTTCCTGGTCCCTGGACCAAATATATTGGGTTCAGTTAGTTCAGCAAGAGCGCTGAATATTAAAATAAAATTTATTTTAATATCTGGTGGATATTAAAATAAATCATAAAATAATTCAGGATTACCTTGGATACTGGGGCTGATAGATATATTCTATTTAGCAGATTCTGGCCTAAGAGCTGCCCTTTCCTTATTGGAGGAGATTAATCAGATCTCTCAGTCTGCACAAAGTGCTTGGTATCTTTCATGGGAAGATAAAGATGGTAACTCTGGAATTTTTAAGCCTTATGTCTTAGACATCTTGCCAGTAAATTTGTTGGGCCAAGATATTCTAAGCAGCCTAGGTTTGCTATTAATAACTCCAAATTATATTATGCCATCTGAGGGACTTAATAAAAATTTATTTCTAGAGAAATTGAGGGAAATTTACAAGAAGGGTATCTACCTATAACCCAGTCCTCCCAGCAAAGACTAATTAATTCACCGAAACAAAATTTTTTGGTAGGGGCCCTGACTTTATCCCTAACCCAGAGAACAGCAGAAAAAGTCAGTTGGCTCACAGAAGAGCCAATCTGGGTTAGTCAGTGGCCCTTAACAGGGGAGAAATTAAAATAGCCCACATGCTAGTTCAGGAAAAACTTCAGCCTGGCCATTTATCACCTATGCTCAGTCCTTGGAACACACTCATTCTTGTATTTAAGGAAAAAATCTGGCAACTGGAGATTATTACAAAATATCAGACAATTAATTATGTTACTGAGCCCATGGGAGCCTTACAACAAGGGCTTTCTTTTCCTACAGCTATCCCTTTGAATTATCATTTAATAGTCATAGATTTAAAGATTGCTTCTTTTCTATACTTTTGCATTCAGACAACTGTAAAAGGTTTGCCTTCAGTGTCCCAGCAATACATTTTAAAGAACCTGTTAAAAGATACTGCTGGAAAGTGTTGCCTCAGGGAATGTGTAACAGCCCTACACTATGTCAAGATTGTATGACACAGGCCATTATGCCTGTAAAAGAAATTTCCTGATGCATATATTATTCATTTTATGGATGATATACTTTTAGCTCATGCTAATCATGTACTTTTAAAAGTCTTGCCCAATTAGAAACTTCACTCACAGCAATGGACTTGTGCATTGCACCTAAAAAGTTACAGAGAATATCTACTTTCCAGTATCTATTTCCTCTAATTGAAGGACACATAATCCATCCTCAAAATTTACAAATAAGAGTCAAGGAACTACACACTCTTAATGATTGTCAAAAAAATATTGGGTGATATTAATTGTCTAAGACTATCTTGGAAGCTAACTACTGCAGATTTATGTCCCTTATTTCAAATATTACAGGAGATCCTTCTCCAACTTCTTCTCATCACATCACAACAGAACTGAGAGCAGCTTTGAGAATAGTTGAAATTGCTACTAAAAAGGCTCAGCATACTAGAATTAACCTACAAGAGTTTATATATTTATTAATATTCCCAATTGATTATGCTCCTACAGGAGAGATATGGCAATCATTGGAAGTTATTTAATGGATTCATTTAGTCCACTCTCCTCAAAAGTCATTAACTCCTTTTCATGATTCTGTTTCTCAATTAGTTATTAGGGAAGAATGAGAGTTTTACAGCTGGTTGGATCAGAACCTAATATTATAATCATCCCATTTTTCTGCTCAACAAAATGATTGGCTTTTCCAAAAACTTCTAATACTTGGCAAGTAGCATTTTCTAATTTTCCTGGTAATATAGAAAGACATTATCCTCATGATAAAATTATTCAATTTGCCTTGGTAGCTGCATTTATTTTTCCAAAGATTGTTCATGCACAACCAATCGGTGGAGAACTAATGGAATTCACTGATGGCTCAAGCTCAGGTAAAGCAGGTTTTTATAGTCACACTCATACAAACATAATGCAGACCTCATATATTTCTGCCCAATGAGCAGAAATTCAAACTCTCATTTATGCTTTAAATCATTTTGCAAATGATCCCATTAATATTTATTCTGACAGCTTATATGCAGTTGGAGTTACTAAGAATATCAAAACTTCAACTATTTGGTATGCACCATCATAGGAGTTATTCAATTTATTTCATACCCTGCAAAAGATGGTACAAAAATATGATGACACCCATGTTTTATAGACCTCAGATGGGCCCACACTAATCTTCCAGGGCATTTAACATCATGTAATGATAAGATTCATAAGTTGGTTGCTGTTTTTTAGTAAATGTCTTTGTATGACAGGCACAAGCTTCACATTCTTTGCATTATAAAAAACTCCTAGTTTGTATAAAAAATTTCATATTACTAGAAAACAAGTTCATCAAATTGTACATCACTGCCCCCAATGTGTTATACACTTTCCATCTTTACAATCTGAGGTAAATCCCCATGGACTAAAACCAAATTAATTATGGCAAATGGATGTAACTCACATGCCTCAATTTGGTAAACAATGTATGGACATGTAATTGTAGATACTAATTTTAGATTTATCCTTGCCACAGCCCATGCAAAAGAAAATATCCAACATGTTATTTCTCATTGCCTAGGGGCTCTTGAAGTATTAGGATATCATTTATAGATTAAAACTGATAATGCACTGGCTTATGTTAACTCTTCTTTTTAAAAATTTTGCCAAGAGTTTCATATTAACCATAAAAGAGGTATTCCTTTCAACCCTCAAGATCAAACTATTGCTGAATGAGTTCATTTATCTATTAAGCAAGAATTATAAAAATAGAAAGGAGGAGATAGAACTAAGACTCCCCAAAATAATCTCAATAATGCTCTGTTCATTTTAATTTTTTTAAACTGTGACTCAGAAGGTCGCACTGTAGCTGAGTGACACATGTCTTCCAGAGCAACAGGCCCTTTAGGTTGCGTTTGGTGGAAGGAATTGCAGACTGGCCAATGGAGAGGACCATATCCAGCAATTATATGGGGTGGAAATTATGCTTGTATTTTCCTAGAAGGAGCTTGGGTATCTGAATGTACCATCAGACATAGAGGACCTAAAACCAAGATTCAAACAATTGAGGATCAATCCAGAAATGCCAGACCTGACTCTCACTGTCAAGAAAAATTCTCAAAGGAAAAGGGGAAAGCAGATGACCCAGAGAGGCCCCAAAGTGAAGCTACCCTCATGAAAGGAGCTGAAGAATCTGACACTAGAGGCTGAACAAATGATTCAACCTCAAGGAAAAGCTATATCTCCAAGATGATGTTTGTAGCAGTACAAGCTCTATTGAGCTGAAAGGTAAAGGGAAATCAGGGAGACACCTACTGGACATATTTTCCAGATCCACCTTTAGTACACTCAGGGTGCGGACTGGAAAAACCATCCTTGTATTTACTAATGACTCATATATGATGGGAGGATTTACAGACACCCATATTACTCCCATCCATGTGACTGTATTTAATTATTCTGGCTATAAGGCTCAACACATTACTATGCGTTGTTCCTGCAATATACATGCTGGCTGCCTAAAAGTGTCCTTTGAGGAAATGACAGCAGTTGGGGAACATAGACCAGCTAATTGTGCTATTCCTGGAGACTCATAGCCTTATATCAGATCAGTTATTAAAATGGGACTTCATCATAACAAGCAGTCATTTCAGCACAACATCCACTAATACCTCATTGTCCTAACCATTCTGTGATAGAAACTGGCACCTTTCCTAAGTGGATGGATTGTGTATAAATACTTTCCCAGAAGAGCACAAGGTATCTAAAAATAGTGGGTACTTTTTTGACAAAAAGTAAGTATGCAAAGGTGCTGCCATGACCCCTGGAGGATTTGTTAGTAACATGCTGACCTTCAGCAAAGGTGGCATTCAGAAACATGTCTGGTGCTTAATTGCTGCCTCAGAATTCTTACATTTTACTGACAAGACTTTACCGGACTTTGTAGGCAAAAACTCTAAGGAGGGTTTCTATTATGGCCTACAGGCCAGTGTTCAGTCTCCTTATGTTTTAATTACTGGAAATGTGAGAGTTAAAAGAAGGTAGATATCTTGTAGAATGTAATAAATGCAATTTAACTAATTGTATCACCAGATACAATAGAGGGGGAAGAACACTAATACTTCATCAACCCTCTTTTGTCTTATTGCCAGCTAATATTTCAGAGCTATGGGGCACTGATGCTGGTTTTCAAAAAATACATGCACACCTAGTGAAATATAAACGTGCTCTTGGACTCATACGTAGTATTGGGAGTAGTTGCCTTAGTTTCCTTTATTGCTTCAATTGTGACAGCTTCAGTGGCCATATCTCAAAATATTTAACATGCAGATTTTCTTAACAATTTATCTAAGAACAATTTCAAAAGTCTTAATAATACAATAAATATTGATTAAAGGATTGAGACTACACTAAATGCCTTAGAAATTATTGTCAAATATTTGTAATGAACTTTCAGCTTTGAAATTTGAGAAAGACTTTAATGTCACACTGACTATAAGTATGCATGTGTTACTGCTGCCAGATACAATGCTTCCAATTGGTTTGGGAGAAGGTTAAAAACCATTTGTTAAGTATTTAGCAGAATAATAATAACACCTTGGATCTTTTGGAGTTACATTATCATATTCAATATATAGAAAAAAGAAAGATTGATTTTTCAGATCCTACTTCTTTAGCTGATAAAATACTTAGAGTGTTAAATGGCTTTAACCCTGGAAACATTCTTAAACACTCTTCATGGTATATCCTTGAATTGTTCTCTTTGCTACTAATTTTGTCTTGTGTTTTAATTGTAGCATGTTGTGCCTTACACACATACACAAGAATTTGGAGACTCAAGATTGTGACTCATCACCTGCTTTTTGAAAGAAAGAAAGGGAAATATGTGGGGAGCCAGACTGAATGACCACCTCTTCCAGTCCTGATGCCTCAGGCTCTGACCAACCATTGTATTCACTATGGATTAGGCAGAGATCTTTTGGGTTAGTAAGGAGCTCTTCTTTGTGGGTGTGTTCCTAGGGTTGAGTTATACTCACCTGTTCCCTTGTAGTCTTGATCTGTCTGCCTTTTTATGAATAGAACCTTCTAGGATCAGAGTCCCTCTAATAAAAGCTTGTTTCCAAAAGTGCTCCCTCTCAATATAACATCATTCCTTAAAAAGATCACCAAGTACTTTAATGTCAAATTGATTATGTTAGAGCCTGGCATAGTGTTGTATGCCTGCAATCCCAGTGGCTCAGGAGGTTGAGGCAGGAGGATCACATGTACAAAGCCAGCCTCCTGGCTTGAGGTGAGGCAGAACATCATGGCTATGTATGGTGGATAGGAGATAGGAGCCAGCTATTTATTAACTGGCACCTCTGAAACTATAAGATCTCAAATAAACTTTTCATCCTATACAATTGTTCTGGTCAGTTCTTTAGTCACATCAATGAAAATGCTGACTAAAACAATTACCTATTATGCAGAAACATGTCTAACTCAGGGGCTCTCAACCACTGAACCACATTTCCAGACATTTTTTAAAATATTTTATCTAGAAACAGGGACTCACTGTGTTCCTTAGGCCACTCCTCCTGGTATGCTCTTTTTCAGGGTTGTGTTAGCAGGGGCCTGAGAATCTGAGAAGTTGTGTTTTATTTCTAGATGCTTGTATTCTCTTAGGAGAAAATTTCAGGCAAAACAAAAATTATAGTAAAAGTTTACAAAATTTATTAGAAAGGAAAGAAAACATGTTGTTATGGGATTTAGTTGTTTGGCAGAAATAAAAGGGTGATGACATCTCTTTTCCCTAGTTTTGTAGTGGAATCTTGGGGAAGTTTCTAGAGAAGTTTCTACAGAAGTTTCTTGGTAGATGCTAACTCTCAAGTTTTGATGGAAAGGAGGTTTGCCTTAGATTTTAAGTCCCTACTGTGCGTATTTTTACCCAATAGTACCCAAGTAAAACCCATGGAGGTTAACTATTATAATGAGATTAACATGACAAAATAAATAACTAAAGCCAACTCTCAGTAATATTCCTACCATGCATGTCTATCTGATACCTATCAGTTTGGATTGTAATTTCCGCTATGTTCTTGGTACCCAGAATTGCAATGTTCAGAAGTGAGGCTTTATTTTTTTTTATTTTTAATTTTTCCTTCTATTCTTTTTTAATTAGTTGCTCAAGACAATACAATGATCTTGACATAACATACATTTGATTCAAATAGGGTATGAATTCTCATTTTTCCATGTGTACAAATTGCAGGATCACATTGTTTGTACATTCATGTATATACATACAGCAATCCTAGTCAGTAGTATTCTGCTTTCCCTATTCCCCCTCTGCTCCCCTCCCCTCCCATCACTATTCTCTACCCATTCTACTGTGACACTTATCTCTCTCTTTTACTTTTCTTTGCTTTCCCCTCACACCATGGTATATGTATTTTGTGAACCCATGAGTGTCTCCTTCCATCTTCTGTGCAATTCCCCTTCTCCCTCCCATTCCCTCCCACCTCTTTTTCTTGTTTTGTGGTAATATTCTTCTCATTCTCTTCCTTCCTACTCTGTTTTGAGTCACCTCCCTTATATCAGAGAACACATTCAGCATTTGTTTTTAAGGGATTGGCTAACTTTGCTTAGCATAATCTGCTCTAGTGCCATCCATTTCCCTTCAAATGCCATGATTTTGTTATGTTTAGTGCTGAGTAATATTCCATTGTGTATAAATGCCACATTTTTTATACATTAATCTGTTGAAGGGCACCTAGGTTGGTTCCACAGTCTAGCTATTGTGAATTGTGCTGCTATGAACATTGATGTAGCTGTGTCCCTGAAATATGCTCTTTTTAGGTCTTTTGGGTATAGTCCAAGAAGGGGAATGCCTGGGTCAAATGGTGGTTTCATTCCCAGCTTTCCAAGAAATCTCCATACTGCTCTCCAAATTGGCTGCACCAATTTGCAGTCCCACCAGCAATGTACAAGTATATCTTTTTCCCCACATCCTGAAGTGTTAACTGAATTTAACACTTCAGTATTTGTTATTGTTTGACTTCATAATGGCTGCCATTCTTACTGGAGTGAGATGGTATCTTAGAGTGGTTTTAATTTGCATTTCTCTGATTGCTAGAGATGGTGAGCATTTTTTCATGTACTTGTTGATTGATTGTAGATACTCCTCTGTGAAGTGTCTGTTTAGATCTTTATCCCATTTGTTGATTGGGTTATTTGTTTTTTTGTTGTTTAACTTTTTGAGTTCTTTGTATACTCTGGAGATTAGTGCTGTATCTGAAGTGTGAGGGGTAAAAATTTGTTTCCAGGATGTAGGCTCCCTATTTACCTCACTTATTATTTCTCTTGCTGAGAAAAAAATTTTTAGTTTGAATATGTCCCATTTGTTTATTCTTGATTTTAACGCTAGTGCTATAGGTGTCCTATTAAGGAATTTGGATCCCGACCCCACGAGATGGAGATTAGGGCCAAATTTTTCTTCTATTGGATGCAGAATCTCTGGTTTTATTCCTAGCTCCTTGATCCATTTTAAGTTAAATTTTGTGCATGGTGAGAGAAAGGGATTCAATTTCATTTTGTTGCATATGGATTTTCAGTTTTCCCAGCACCATTTGTTGAAGATGCTATCCTTTCTCCATTGCATGCTTTTAGCACTTTTGTCTAATATAAGGCAGTTGTAATTTTGTAGATTTGTCTCTGTGTCCTCTGTTCTGTATCATTGGTCTACCTGCCTGTTTTGGTACCAGTACCATGCTGGTTTTGTTACTATTGCTTTATAGTATAGTTAAAAATCTGGTATTGCTATACCACCTGTTTCACTCTTCATGCTTATAATTGTTTTAGCTATTCTGGGTCTTTTATTTCTCCAGATGAATTTCATGATTGCTTTTTCTATTTCTGCGAGGAATGCCGTTGGGATTTTGATTGGCATTGCATCAAACCTATAGAGTGCTTTTGGTAATATCACCATTTTGATGATGTTAGTTCTGTCTATCCATGAACAAGGTATATCTTTCCATCTTCTGAGGTCTTCTTCTTTTTCCCTCTATATATCTATTTTTGTCACATACATATGCATGCACACACAAGATATGAAGTGAGTTAACACTTCAGTACACAAAATTAGAACCTGAATATTATTTCTTCATTTTGTGTTGAAACCATATCAGGTCAAAAAAATGCTACAAATTTTATTCTGATTTTACCATGGTGATGAGGATATATTTGGTAGACAGAATTAACTGATTTGCTGGGGTAAATTTTTGAGTGAATAAAAGAAAGTTAAGGGCTCAACTCTTAAGTATATTTCTTGGGTGCCTAGATTAACAGGAGTTCAATTTTAAATGATATCAATAAAATCAAGCAATAATAAGGGACAGAGTATCAAAAGAGATTAAAATCATTGATGATTCTCTTAAAGTACTCTATATATCTATTTTTGTCACATACATATGCATGCACACACAAAGATATGTGTACACATGTTAATAGTATCAAAGTACATTTATGTACCTTCACCTTACTGACCTATAAATTCCTTGAAATTTCTCTTCTACTTACCATATTTCTGCTATTAGCACAGAAAAGAGGCTCATAAATACTATCTGATTGAATCAGCAAGGCAGTGAAACAGTGAGGTTACCACTGACTGACTCCTCTGTGCACCATCACTTTCTCCATTTCACAACTCTGAGAAATTTACTTTCAGTGGTAATTGGTAGAGTGATTTTAAAAAGTAAATTTATTTTAATTTTATTGTAATTATTAGTGTGTATTAATTATACAAATAATGGGTTTCATTGTGACACTTTCATACATGACTCTAACATACTTGATTATATCCATCCTCCCTATTACCTTTTCTTAATACCCTCTCCCTGACTCCCTTCCCATTCTCTAGCAATCCTTCTACTATTTATTTATTTCACATGAGAGAAAACATGGGATGTTAGTCTGAGTCTGGCTTATTTCACTTTACCTGGTGATTTTCAGTACCATTTATTTTCCTACAAATGGCATGATTTTATTCTTCTTTATGGTTGAGTAATACTCCATTTTGTAGCTACAAAATAAAAACACATTTTTACCCATTCATCTGATGATGGACATCTAGGTTGGTTCAGTATATCTTGAATATTTTGAGTAGTGCTGCAATAACATGGGTATGCACGTGTCTCTTTTGCATGCTGGTTTCATTTCCTTCAGGTACACACTAGAACGGTATAGCTGGATCATATAGAACCAACGTTCTATTTTAAGTTTTGGAGGAACCACCATAGTGGTACACTGATTTACATTCCCACCAACAGTGTGTAAGTGTTTCTTTTTCAAGCACTCTCAACAAATTTTGTTGTTTTGGGTTTTATTTTTTATTTGTTCTTATTAGTTACACATTACAGTAGAATATGTTGATATATTATACGTATATGGAGTATAACTTCTCATAATTTTGGTTGTACATGATGTGGAATTACATTGATTGTGTAATCATATGGGCACACAGGAAAGTAATGTCCAATTCATTCTACTCTCTTTCCTATTTCCAATCCTTCTCCCTTCCATATATTCCCTTTTTTCTAATCCAAAAAAAAACTTCTATTTTTTCCTACTTTCTCCCTTACTGTAGATTCATTTCTTCAATCTCTGCCTCTATAATCATGTGACATTCTCCCCAGGTCTGTATCGAAATCTGAGGTCTAGTGAAATGAGCACTTAGATATGCAACCTCATACAAATTATTCCTTTCCTGGATTTCTATTTCTCTGGTAGTTAGGCCCTGCCTCTCTTTATAGCCTCATGCCACTTGTCTCTCAGCAACCCACACACTGGTAATACTTCTTTAAGTTCTTCACATGTACTTGGCTCACCCTCATCCCAGAACATTCATCAGTCTCTTCTGACCATGTGACTTTCACTTGTGTTTTTCATTATACCCACAACTCCTTTGATTTCATTAATTGATACACATTCTTTTGGTTTTAACTTAAAAATAATTTCATCTAGGAGAGATTTTAATGAACTGATGTATTAGTTAACTTTTCAATTAACCTGATGTGTTAGTCATCTATGACAAAATACCTGAGATAACTTAAAGGAGGAAAGGCTTATTTTAGCTCATGGTTTCAGAGATTTTAGTCCAGAGTCACTGGGCTTTGTTGTTTCTGGGCTTGTGATGAGCCATGAATGCCATGGCTGTACACTTCTGAGGATTAGGGAATTATTTCAGGATGTACATGTAAAATTTCAATCCCTCAGTAGATAAATATTCAAAATCATGAAGATAGGAGATTAAGAAAAAATTTTGATCCAGGTGTTAAACACATTAATTTTCACAATTACTTTGTATCTTTCTAAGCACATCATTATTTACTTTTTATTCTACCTAAAATAGTCTTTCCTCACTCTTTCACCCAACTTTTCTTTGTTTCAGGAAGTCACTTTCATCCTTCAATGCCTGACTCAAAGTTCACTTTTACAGTAGAATGTTTTGTGTCCTTTGTCATCTACACAGGAAACATTAATTTTTTTTTTTCTAGTACCCAGTGGATCTGATGAATTCTCCATATCTAACCCTCATTACTATTATTTATCTTTCAATGGGTATAGCATTTGTAAGGACAATGAACTTCTTCTTCATGTTACTCTGTCTCTGAGTAGTTTAATATGTTCTTTGAATGAAAACCTGGAGAATTAAATTTTCATACCAGTTGAGTTATTCTCTTACCATGACCTTACTTGGCATGACTCTTATTCTTGTTTTCCAATTTATTGGAACTCAAAATCACTGAGTTAGCCATGGTTATATTAGCAATGAAGCAGAACCTCTGTTACTAATTGAGTCAGTTTTTTCATTACTGTCTCTGCTCCACATTCCATCCATTAGTTTTGATTTGTGATCCTGGTGCTAGAAATAAGCAAATCAAGTTTCTGTTTTGCTGGTTGGGTCATCTTAGGCATCACCAGAAAGGAGCTCAGAGGGTTTCCTGACTGCTTTCTGTAGGGTTCCTTCCTATCTGTTGCTCTTTGTTGACTCTTCACACAGTGGCTGTAGTTCTTTCTTCTAGAAGTAACCAACTCCTGTTTGGATATTTTCCCAACAAGTACAGAATCAGCCTTGTCTCCCATTATACTCTCTTCTTCAGAGAAACTAGTACCAGGTGTTAGATATGCTTTTCCTCATAGATCAGGTCATGGTGAGCTTCCTGCATGCTAAGAGGAACAAGCACTATGTACAAGGGCCACACTTGGTAATTTCAGATCTTTCCATTTTAATTCTTAGCACTTCGGGTGGTGGCATCTTCTCTAAATTGTTCTTTTTTTTTCTTTCTTCTTAACTTTCTGATTATATATGACCTTTAACCTAAGAATTCTTTATGATTATTCTCTGGAAAACCAAGAGGAATAATTTCTCTCCATCATTGGAACATAATGAAAAACCAAAAATTTACACTGAGCATTGTACTTTGCTTTATTTTAACTCAATGGTTTCTATAAACTTTAAAAAACAGAATAAAGTGTAACCAAAAACAGAATAAAGTGTAACAAATAACTGGTTTGGCCTCATTATTCTCTGAAGTGGAAAATCCCATGTCTTCCACACTTGTACTTCTCTTTTTCCTTAAATTTTAAGTTTTATTTATTGCTTGTTTTTAAGGTGTACTACACAATGTGTTTGATGCATATAGTGAAATGATTGCAAAATAACATATCCATCACTTTCCATGGGTACTTTTTTCTTTCCTGGGATAAATCCCACTTGATCATGGTGAAACTCCCTATACTCTGCTATTGGATTTAGTTTGCTATCATTTTGTTGAGGATTATTGCACTGATGTTAATCAAGGATGTTGACCTTAACCTTCTCTCTTGTATTCTTGTTTTTCTTTGGTGTAGAGTAATGTTGACATTGTAAAATGTGTTTTGGGGTATTCTCTTTTCATCAGGTTTTTGAAAAGTTTGAGAAGTTTTGGTATTAGTTCTTTAAATGTTTGTTGAATTTAACAATAAAGACATCAGGTCCTGGACTTCTCTTTGATGAGATGTCTAAAAACATTTTTATTTCAATCTCCAAATTCATTATTGGCCTATTCACACTTCCCATTCTTAAATGAATCAGTCTTGGTAGGTTGCACGTGTTTAGGATTTTATTTCATTTATTTAGGTTATCCAACCCTTTTGTCTGATGATGTGAATCTTCTTGACACCTGTGCAAAACCACAAGGGTTTTTTTGGGGGGTGGTTGAGTGGGGATTTGACTAGCAGGAAAACTGTCAGATTGGATGGAAAGGAACAGGAGCAGAAAACAAAAGAGAAATGAACAAAGGGAGAGCCACTCTTGTAAAAGCTAGAGTTTGGACTGCTGCAATGAAGGGATCAGAGGACAGAGGACTGAGCCCCAGATAATTATTCTCAGGGCTTAAAACCTAGTAGAACTTACTCTTCTCTATCCCAAATATATTTTAGACTAGTAATACCTTCATTCCTCTCATTCTCTGCCTTTAAAAATGTTTTAGTTGTAGAAGGACCTTTATTTTATTTATTTATATGTGGTGCTGAGATTTGAACCCAGTGCCACACAGATGCTAGGCAAGTATTCTATCACTGAACTACAATCCCAGGGCCTCATTCTGTTCCTTTTGGAATGAGAATATCTATCCTATCTTTGGTCCATCATTTTATTTTGGAAGCACATAACGTTTCCCCTAGTCTTTCAGGTCTCTCTCCCATTTCTAAATTAGATGATAAGATGATAAAGTTTGGGACACTTTGAGTTGATGTTTAGTTAAAATTTTGGAATTAGAGTTCATTCTGTAATGAGTTATGACATTTGTGGAAGTCAATATGGGATGAATGCACATGGAATGTATATGAATTTGGGGATGTCAGAGGGTGGGTTATTGTGAATTTAACTGTACAATCTAAAGATATATTTTGAATCCTAAACCTGGGGACCCATGAGTGTGGCCTTGTTTGAATATAGGTTTTTTGCAGATATAGTCAATTTAAAAAGTCAATACTGATTTGATTGTACCATTCTAATGACTGGTGTCCTTATTGGAAGGGAACTTTGGACACTGATAAATAGGTAGAACATCATGAGATGATGGAGGTGGAGATTTGAAGTTTTTTTTTTTTACAAGCCAAAGAAATCCAAGAATTTTCAGCTAAGAAGAGGCAATGAGTGATTTAAAAGCCTCTAGAGCTTTTAAAGGGAGCATTGCCCTGATGACTCCTCGATTTTTGACTACTCAACTCCAAAATCATGAAAAAATAAATTTACATTCTTTAAAGTCACTGAACCTGTAGTACTTTATGACAGCCATAGGAAACTAATATAGCCCCATTTCTTCCCATTCTTTTCATTGGCTGCTTTCTTGAGAATGCCACACTCAAAAATTACTGAAATTCTATCCGTTTTTAAACTGCTCCAGACTCTTTCTCACCTACTGGGTTTTAAGCAATGTTCTGATCTCATCTGAATAGCATATTTTTTAGTTATTACACAACCAACTCTCAGTAGTTCAACAATTGATAAATATCCACTAAGTGTCACCTGAAACATAACTTTCTCCAGGATGCTCTCTTAATCCCTGTACATTATAGTAGGACTCCTGCTTCACCATCCTTTTACTCTCCTTTCATCATTTAGCACAGTGGCTCTTAATTTTGGCATATGTCAATCATTCAAGTAAATTCCCAAAGTGCAAATTCCTGGGCCATGCATAGAATTACTTATTTAGCTGGTCTGTGTGGAATGATCTGGTTCCTTTTACTCATTCATATGTGTGAAAAATCCTCAGCTGGCCTGGGGTTGTGGCTCAGTGGTAGAGCACTCATGTAGCATGTGGAAGCCCTGGTTTCAATCCTTAACACCACATAAAAATAAATAAATAAAATAAAGGTATTTTATTTTATTTATTTTTTTAACTACAACTAAAAAATAAAATATGAGAAAAAATATGTAGGAGCTGCTCCTGAGTGTGGAGGATATTATAATAGTCACATGACTCCAGTTTTGTATTGAGTGTGATGCAAATTCACTTGAGGGCATTTGAGATTATGATCCCAGTGACATTAGCAAAAAAAAAATAAAAAATCATGGGCCAGGAAGTGAATTCTGTCAGAAATAACTAGGAAAATTTTGGTGCAGTTCTTAAAAAAAATGTGAGGGCACATTATCTTGATAGAGGTAAGAAGAAAGCCATGTGAAGGGTTTGTAATTTTCCTATGCTTCCAGCTTGATTTAGGGGCTCCTTAAAGACTATCAGGTTTGAACAGGTTATTGTTGGCAAAGAATGTCTTTATGGAGATAGAAAATAGCTTCTGCCACGAATTCACACGCCCAGCTTTATCCTAACATCACTTATCCATCAACATTTCCTTCACCAATTCTTTAGAAAAGTAATATTAACAGTTTCTTAGGGTTTTTGTTAGTTCAGGCAGAGACATTTTTCATTAGAGTCAAAAGGGGAATTATTTAAAATGTTTCTTCTAATAACTGATAAATGCACATATTAAATTCCCCTTCTGTAAATGTCCCTGACTTCAGGGACAACTATAACACCAGAAGGAACTTGTAGTTTAATAAAATAAGTAAACAAAAGTATACCTGCTAAAGGGCCTAGAGTGGTATCTATCCTTTTTGTGCCAGGTTAAGAACTCCAAGGTCAGCCCTGGTCCTAACAGATTCTCCTCCTTCCCTGTCTGCAACAAGTCTTATTTGGGCTGGAAGCAGGCCTCCAGCTTTCACAGCAGCTTCTTGTACTCCAAATTCCAAGATCATAGAGGAAAATAAAGCCTGTTTCTGGCTGCTCTATGACATGAAACCAAGAAAGCAGACAGGCAGAGTTCTCCACAAGGTCTTGCCTAGGTAGAACACAACACCACAGAGAGTGTGAGAAGACCCCTATACAGTGGATTTGAGCAGAAATCACCAGTGCTACAACCATCTACACAGAAATCAGAGCCTCTGGGCTCAAGTAAGTCTCCAGACTCCACACCCACATCCTGCAGTTCTCGCTCACACAGGACTCACAAGCAGATTAGCAGAAACACCTGTCAGCACCTCTGCAGAATTCCAGACTGTGCTCAGCTCTCATGCAGGTCACTCGGATGCTACCTATCCATAGCACAAGTCCATCGTCCAACTCCTCACACTTCACCAGACACCCGGCCACATAAACAAATCCAAGAAGCAAAAGATCACCTCAACAGGGATATAGAGGTTCTTTAAAAAAAAAAACAGAAATCCTTGAAATGAAAGAACTAATAAACCAAATTAAAAACTCAAATGAAAGCATCACCATTAGAGTAGACCACTTAGAAGATAGGACATCAAACAATAAAGATCAAATAGATTATTTTGAAAAGTACATAGACTACGAAGATAGGACATCAGACAATAAAGATCAAATAGATCATTTTGAAAAGTACATAGACCACACAGCCAAAATTATAAGGATCTATAGCAATTTTCCTCTAAAGTAACAATGTTGATACATGTTCAAACTTTTTTTTGTTTGTTTTTTAGAAAGAATAAATGCTAGGTTATTTAGCATTACATTTTGGTTAAAAAAGTTAAAACAATCAATTATGTTAGTGTTATATTTTGGTTAAAAGATCAGTTAAAACAATCAATTATGAGTTAAATTAAATCCAGATGGAATGTTCAATATAAAATATTAATTTTATTAACTAATGATTTACCTCAATGGACATCTAACCAGGAGTTGAGAGTGATTTTAAATTTATAAAATTTGGGAAATGGATTTGGGGCTGAGTGGTGGCATGGGAGAATTAGTATTCCTTCTGACAAAGCAGTTTACTTTCTTTATCTTATTTTTCATTTATTTAAACATATTTTAAGAACATCATCTGTGCTTGCTAGGAACACAGAGTTCAAAGAACATAATAAGGATTTCTAATGGTCTCATATTTCTTCCAAAAAGGAAGAGTTCAGTTTGTGAGGAAAGGATGTACAACATGCTGTAGAAGAATCGATAAGATGGTGTTTGTAGTACTTAGTAAATGCAAAGTAGTCTCAGCTGTAGAGATGAGGTTTCAACCAGGTATCCAAGGATGAGTGAACCCTCCAGAGTTAAAGAAGGGTAGGTGGAATTAAACACTGGGAAAATATCATTCCATGCTGAGTAATAACAAGCACAACTATGAACAGAGGGGCAGAGGAACATGGGATCATTATGCAATCAGTGCTTTCTTAACATAGTCAGATATTAAAGAGGGTACATAACTAGAGAAGAGATTTTAAAGGAATAAACAAAAGAATCAACTTTATCCTGAATATCAAATGTTGATTCCTCAGTTGCTTAATAACTGCCCTTGAAGAAATGATAATGAGACTTTGTTCTGGAAGTGATCATGAGGCAGGTGGCTCAAAACTCAGACGTGAAGAATCTTGTATCATGGATTGGCAGATGTTTCCTGTAAGGTCTAGGAAATGACCTTTAGATAATAAATAATTTAAGATCTGTAGATCAAGATGCAAAGTTGAAGCTATTACATAGGTATTTATATAAAAAAGAAAAAGAAAATTTCCATATTTTTTGTTATTTTCCATAATTCATTTCCCAAATTACTTTAAAAAATTTATTTATTTAATTTGTAACATAGGACAGCAGAATGTATTTCAATTTATTGCACATGTATAGAGCACAATTTTTCATGTCTCTGGTTGTACACAAAGTAGAGTCACACAATTTGTGTCTTCATATATGTACTTAGGGCCATGATGTCCTTCTCATTCCACCCTCTTTCCTACCCCTTTCCCCTACCTAAAGTTCCTCCATTCCTCCCAAGCTCCCCCTCCCCTTCCCCATTATGGATCAGCATCCTCATATCAGAAAACATTCAGCATTTATTTTTTTTTTTGTTATTGGCTTACTTCACTTTGCCTAATATTCTCCAATTCCATTCATTTACCTGAAAATACCATAATTTTATTTTCTTTTAATACTGAGTAATAATAACATTGTGTATATACACCACATTTTCTTTATCCATTCATCTACTGAAGGACATCTAGGTTGGCTCAACAATTTAGAATTATGCTGCTATAAACATTGATGTGGCTACATCATTATAGTATGGTGTTTTTAAGTCCTTTGGGTATAAACTGAGGAGTGGGATATCTGGGTCAAATGGGAGTTCCTTTCCAAGTTTTCAAAGGAATCTTCAAACTACTTTCCAGATTGGTGGTAACAACTTGCAGTCCGACAAACAATATATGTGTGTGCCTTATTCCCCATATCCTCGCCAATAATCCTTGTTGCTTGTAATTTTAATAACTGTCATTCTGACTGGAGTGAGATGAAATCTTAATTTTCATTAGCATTTCTCAAATTTCTAGAGATATTGAACATGTTTTTCAAAAATTTGTTGATTGATTGTATATCATCTTCTAAGAAGTCTTTCTTCAATTTCTTAGCCCATTTATTGATTTGGTTATTTGCTTTTTGGGTGTTAAGATTTTGGGGTTCTTTATATATCCCAGAGATTAGTGCTTTGTCTGATGTGCATGTGGCAAAAATTTGCTCCAATTCTGTAGGCTTTCTATTTACCTCACTGATTGTTTCTTTTGCTGAGAAGAAGCTTTTTAGTTTAAATTCATCTCTTTTATTGATTCTTGATTTTATTTCTTGCACTATTGGACTCTTATTAAGGAAGACGGGGCCTAATTAGACATGATGAAGGTTTGGCCCTAGTTTTTTTCTATTAGGCACAGGATCCTGGTCCTTGATACACATTGATTTAATTTTTGTGCATTGTGAGAGATAGGGGTTTAAATTCATTTTGTTGCATATGGATTTCCAGTTTTCCCAGCACTATTTGTTGAAGAGGCTGTCCTTTCTCCAATATATGTTTTTGTTGGCTTTGTGTAATATGAGATAACAGCATTTATGTGGGTTTGTCTCTGTGTAATCTATTCTGCACCATGGGTCTAAAAACCTATTTTGGTGCCAATACTGTGCCATGTTTTTTTATTATTAGTTGTTCAAAACATTACAAAGCTCTTGACACATCATATTTCATACATTTGATTCAAGTGGGTAATGAACTCCCATTTTTACCCCGTATACAGATTGCAGAATCACATCGATTACACATCCACGTTTTTACATACTGCCATACTAGTGTCTGTTGTATTCTGCTGCCTTTCCTATCCTCTACTATCTACCCTCCCCTACCCTCCCCTTCTCTCTCTACCCCATCTACTGTAATTTATTGCCACCTCCAGAAGCCCTAGGACTCTATTCCTGTCTGTAGCATGGGATGGTATGTAAGTTTTTATTACCCAATCCTTCTTTGAATCTCATATTTTGTGTTACTCCTGTGTATATGTACACAATTAAGTATGTTTTTCTCACAATCTGTCTCATGTTAACCAAAAAAAATATATTATAGTGGAGAGGAAAGCCACTGGTTCCTCCCCAACACAGTCAATTCTGTGAGGCTTCTGGAGGAATCCCTGACTTAGTACCTGCCCATCCTTAAGAGCAGTGCTGTGGTTTTAAAACAAGTCCAGAAATTCTTTAATACATTTTCTGTCTAAAGGGAAGCCTAATTTTCTTTCTTTTTTTTATTGTTGGTCGTTCAAAACATTACATAGTTCTTAATATATCATATTTCATAGTTTGATTCAAGTGGGTTATGAACTCCCAATTTTACCCCTTATACAGATTACTGTATCACATCAGTTACCCTTCCATTGATTTACATATTGTCATTCTAGTGTCTGATGTATTCTGCTGTCTATCCTATTCTCCACTATCTCCCCTCCCCTCTCCTTTTCTCTCTCTACGCCCTCTACTGTAAATCATTTCTTTCACTTGTATTATTCTTCTCTTACCCCTCCTTTCCTCTTATATGACATTTTGTATAACCCTGAGGATCACCTTCCATTTCCATGCGATTTCCCTTCTCACTCCCTTTCCCTCCCACCTCTCATCCCTGTTTAATGTTAATCTTCTTCTCAAGCTCTTCATCCCTACCCTGTCCTTGGTTACTCCCCTTATATCAAAGGAGTCATTTGGCATTTGTTTTTTAAGGATTGGCTAGCTTCACTTAGCATAATCTGCTCTAATGCCATCCATTTCCCTCCAAATTCTATGATTTTGTCATTTTTTAATGCAGAGTAATACTGCATTGTGTATAAATGCCACATTTTTTATCCATTCATCTATTGAAGGGCATCTAGGTTGGTTCCACAATCTTGCTACCATGAATTGTGCTGCTATGAATATTGATGTAGCAGTGTCCCTGTAGCATGCTCTTATTAGGTCTTTAGGGAATAGACCGAGAAGGGGAATAGCTGGGTCAAATGGTGGTTCCATTCCCAGCTTTCCAAGAAATCTCCATACTGCTTTCCAAATTGGCCACACCAATTTGCAGTCCCACCAGCAATATACAAGTGTACCGTTTTCCCCACATCCTCACCAGCACTTGTTGTTTGACTTCATAATGCCTGCCAATCTTACTGTAGTGAGATGGTATCTTAGGGTGGTTTTGATTTGCATTTCTCTGACTGCTAGAGATGGTGAGCATTTTTTCATGTACTTGTTGATTGATTGTATGTCCTCCTCTGAGAAGGGTCTGTTCAGGTCCTTGGCCCATTTATTGATTGGGTTATTTGTTTTCTTATTGTTTAATTTTTTGAGTTCTTTGTATACTCTGGATATTAGGGCTCTATCTGAAGTGTGAGGAGTAAGATTTGTTACCAGGATGTAGGCTCCCTATTTACCTCTCTTATTGTTTCTTTTCCTGAGAAAAAAATTTTTAGTTTGAGTAAGTCCCATTTGTTGATTCTAGTTATTAACTCTTGTGCTATGGGTGTCCTATTAGGGAATTTGGAGCCTGACCCCACAATATGTGGATCAGAGCCAACTTTTTCTTCTATCAGACGCCGTGTCTCTGAATTGATATCAAGCTCCTTGATCCATTTTGAGTTAACTTTTGTACATGGTGAGAGGAAGTGATTCAGTTTCATTTTGTTGCATATGGATTTCCAGTTTTCCCAGCACCATTTGTTGAAGATGCTATCCTTCCTCCATTGCATGCTTTTAGCCCCTTTATCAAATACAAGATAGTTGTAATTTTGTAGATTAGTTTCTGTATCCTGTATTCTGTACCATTGTTCCACCCGCCTGTTTTGGTACCAGTACCATGCTGTTTTTGTTACTATTGCTCTGTAGTATAGTTTGAAGTCTGGTATCACTATACTGCCTGACTCACACTTCCTGCTTAGTATTGTTTTTGCTATTCTGGGTCTTTTATTTTTCCAGATTAATTTCATGATTGCTTTATCTATTTCTACAAGAAATTCCGTTGGGATTTTGATTGGCATTGCATTAAACCTTAGAGTACGTTTGGTAATATCACCATTTTGATGATATTAGTTCTGCCTATTCATGAACAGGGTATATTTTTCCATCTTCTAAGATCTTCTTTTATTCCTTTCTTTAGGGTTCTGTAGTTTTCATTGTATAAGTCTTTCACCTCTTTTGTTAGGTTGATTCCCAAGTATTTTAATTTTTTTGAGGATATTGTGAATGGAGTGGTTGTCCTCATTTCCATTTCAGAGGATTTGTCACTGATATACAGGAATGCCTTTGATTTATGCATGTTGATTTTATATCCTCCACTTTGCTGAATTCATTTATTAGCTCTAATAGTTTCTTTGTAGACCCTTTTGGGCCTGCTAGGTATAGAATCATGTCACCTGCAAATAGTTATAATTTAAGTTCTTCTTTTCCTATTTTTATGCTTTAATTTCTGTCATTTGTCTAATTGATCTGGCCAGTGTTTCAAGAACTATGTTGAACAGAAGTGATGAGAGAGGGCATCCCTGACTTGTTCCAGATTTCAGAGGGAATGCCTTCAATTTTTCTTCATTCAGAATGATGTTAGCCTGAGGCTTAGCATAGATAGCTTCTACAATGTTGAGGTATGTTCCTGTTATCCCTGGTTTTTCTAGTGTTTTTGAACATAAAGGGATGCTGTACTTTGTCGAATGCTTTTTCTGCATCTATCGAGATGACCATATGGTTCTTATCTTTAAGTCTATTGATGTGGTGAATAACATTTATTGATTTCTGTATTTTGAACCAGCCTTGCATCCCAGGGATGAATCCTACTTGATCTTGGTCCACAATTTTTTTTGATATGTTTTTGATCCAATTCACCAGTATTTTATTGAGTTTTTTTGCATAATGTTCATTAGAGATATTGGTCTGTAGTTTTCCTTCTTTGAAGTGTCTCTGTCTGGTTTAGGAATCAGGGTGATTTTGGCCTTGTACAATGAATTTGGAAGTTCTCCCTCTTTTTCTATTTCCTGAAATAGCTTGAAAATTATTGGTATTAGTTCTTCTTTAAAGGTTTTGTAAAACTCCACTGTATACCCATCCAGTCCTGGGCTTTTCTTAGTTGGTAGTCTTTTGATGGCTTCTTCTATTTCCTCAATTGATATTGGTGTGTTTAAGTTGTCTATATCCTCCTGACTCAATCTGGGCATATCATATGACTTAAGAAATTTATCAATGCCTTCACTATCTTCTATTTTTTGGAGTATAAGGATTCAAAATAATTTCTAATTATCTTCTGTATTTCTGAAGACTCTGTTGTGATATTGCCTTTTTCATCCCGCATGCTAGTAATTTGAGTTCTTTCTCTTCTTCTCTTCGTTAGCATGGCTAAGGGCCTGTCAAACTTATTTATTTTTTCAAAGAACCAACTCTTAGTTTTGTCAATTTTTTCAATTGTTTCTTTTGTTTTGATTTCATTCATTTCAGCTCTGATTTTAACTATTCCTTGCCTTCTACTTCTTTTGCTGTTGTTTTGCTCTTCTTTTTCTAGGATTTTGAGATGAACTGTGAGATCTTTTATTTGTTGGTTTTTTCTTTTTTTAAGGAATGAACTCCAAGCAATGAATTTTCCTCTTAGCACTTCTTTCATTGTGTCCCATAGATTCTGATATGTTGTGTCTGTGTTTTTATTTATCTCTAAGAATTTTTAAATTTCCTCCTTGATGTCTTCTATAACCGTTTGATCATTCAGTAACCTATTGTTCATTCTCCAAGTGATGCATGATATTTCCTTCCTTCTTTTATCATTGATTTCCAGTTTCATTCCATTATGATCAGATAAGATGCATGGTATTATCTCTACTCCTTTATAATGTCTAAGAGTTGCCCTGTGACATAATATATGATCTATTTTTGAGACGGATCCATGTGCTGCTGAGAAAAAAGTGTAACTGCTTGATGTTGGGTGGTATATTCTGTATATGTCAATTAAGTCTAGATATTAATTGTATTATTGAGTTCTTTAGTTTCTTTATTCAACTTTTGTTTTGAAGATCTGTCCAGTGGTGAGAGAGGTGTGTTGAAGTCTCCCATAATTATTGTATGGTGGTCTATTATACTCTTGAATTTGAGAAGAGTTTGTTTGATGAACATGGCTGCACCATTGTTTGGGGCATATATATTTATGATTGTTATGTCTTGTTGTTGTATGGTTCCCTTGAGCAGTATGTAGTGTCCCTCTTTATCCCTTTTGATTAACTTTGGCTTGAAATCTATTTTATTAGATATGAGTATGGACACTCCTGCTTGTTTCCGAAGTCCATATGAGTGATATGATTTTTCCCAACCTTTCACCTTCAGTCTATGTATGTCTTTTCCTATCAAATGTGTCTCCTGTATGCAGCATATTGTTGGATTTTTTTTGATCCATTCTACTAGCTTGTGTCTCTTAATTGGTGAGTTTAAGCCATTAACATTTAGGGTTATTATTGAGATATGGATTTTTCTTCCAGCCATATTTGTTTATTTATGTTACTTAACATGGTTTGTTATCCTCTTTGACTACTTTCCCCCCTTTACTGTACTACCTCCCACTGTTGGTTTTCATTGTTATTTTCCATTTCCTCTTTCTGTAATGTTTTGCCGGGGATGTTTTGAAGAGCTGGTTTTCTAGCTGCAAATTCTTTTAACTTTTGTTTATCGTGGAAGGTTTTAATTTCATCTTCCATCCTGAAGCTTAATTTCGCTGGATACACAATTCTTGGTTGGAACCCATTTTCTTTCAATGTTTGAAATATGTTATTCCAGGATCTTCTAGCTTTCACAGCCTGTGTTGAAAGATCAGCTGTTATCCTCATTGGTTTACCCCTAAGTGTAATCTGCTTCCTTTCTCTTGTAGCTTTTAAAATTCTCTCCTTATTCTCTATGTTGGACATCTTCATTATAATATGTCTATATTTGCATCTCTTATGTTTTTGCACATTCAGCATCCTGTAGGCTTCTAGGATTTGGGATTCTGTCTCATTCTTCAAGTCTGGGAAGTTTTCTCCTATTATTTCTTTGAACAGATTGCTCATTCCTTTGTTTTGGACCTCTATACCTTCCTGTATCCCAATGACATGGGATAACTTTGGTCTCTTTATGTTATCCCATATTTCTTGGATGTTCTGCTCATGGTTTCTTAACAGTCTCGCTGAGCTGTCTATGTTCTTTTCAAGTTGAAATATTTTGTCTTCTTTGTCTGATGTTCTATCTTCTAAGTGCTCTACTCTGCTGGTAGTATTCTCATTTGAGTTTTTAAGTTGGTTTATTGCTTCCTGCATTTCTACGATTTCTGTTTGTTTTTTTATAACCACTATCTCCCTGTATATTTGATCTTTTGCATCTTGGATTTGTTTATGTACTTCATTGATGAAGTGATCTTTCATTGTTTGATTTTGCTATCTAATGTTTTCCTTGAGACTCCAGATCATCTGAAGCATGTATATCCTGAATTCTTTATCTGACATTCCATCTGCTGCAGATATTACCTCTTCTAAAATTGAGTTGACCTGCATTTCTTGTGGTCCTTTCTTTCCTTGCCTTTTCATACTGCTCGTGTTTCTTTCTGCTTGGTGAAACTGATGTGTTATTGATGTATTATTGTACTATATATTTATATTGCTCTCGTATAGTTGCAAAGTCTCCCTTGCAGGTGTGGGTGGTGGCTGTGCTCCTCCTCCAATTGTGGTGATCTGTCTATCACACCAACGGGCCACTAGGCCCCTTCTCTGGGTTGTGTGGTCTGCTTACCTTGCGGGCAATTGCTGGGATCCTCCTCCAATAGGGGTGATCTGTCTATCACGCTGGTGTGCCACTGGGCCTGTTCTCTAGGTTGCAGGTCTGCCTACCTTGCGGGCAGCAGCTGGGCCCTTCCTCCAAGTGTGGTGATGTGTGTGCCACAACAGTGGGCCGATGGGCCTGTTCGGTTTGTTGGTCGCAGGTCTGCCTACCTTACAGGCGCTGGCGGCGGCTCTCCTGGTGCCATGTTCTAAACTGCTTTCTTTCTCTGCTGTGCCCTTCCACCATAATGTTCTGCCTAGGCTCAAAGTAATGAAGTTGGCCATCTATAGACTGCAACATCCAAAACCTTAATTCCCAAATAACCTTTCTCTTCTACTGTTGTTCCTGTCAGTGGCAAAAAAAGTTGACAAAAACAGCAACAAGAGACACCCTCCAGATCTCAGGCCTTGGTCCAGGACTGCCTTTCCTGACCTATGGGAGCCCAGGCCCAGGGTAGGCCCAGGTATGCCCCCTGACACCTGGTAGCCCAGGCCTAACCCACTTCAATCTTAGGTCACTGCAGCCATCCCTAGAGCTTTCCCCACACAGTAGCCTCTACTGTGTGACAACAGACAGAGCCTAGAAGCAGCTATATCTTGAAGCAGGCATCCCAAAGCCATTGTAAGGCCCACCTATTAAGCCCCAACTCAGAAAGTTATTGCATCCATCTTGGGGCACTTCCACTGCCATCTCAAGTGACGTCTGCTATTGCCGCCATCACTTTTAGTTACAGTAGCATACACCCTGGGACACCGGAAGGGTCTGGAAGACTAACACCAAGGTGAGGTACAGATAATATGCACAAATACTACAAGATTATATGGTAGAAACCATATTATCTCAGATCCACATTGCAAGAAAGGAAGACACATAGACAACATGAAAAAACAAGGGAGGAAAGTGCCCCAAATAAGCCAGTTTACTACAGTAACAGACCCATTGTCAGTTGATGAAATGTCACAGAAGGTGACTGTTCATAATTAAAATGATCTGTGAATTAATGAATGACCTAAGTAAGCAAATACAGGCAAAAATTGATCACTCCAACAATGAGATAAGAGAGCAAATACAGGTAACCATTGATGACACCAATAAACAGATAAGGAAGCAAATACATATATCCACTGATCACACCAACAAAGAGATAAGGGAGCAAATATAGGTAGCAAAAATTACTTCAAGAAAGAGATAGAGATTCTGAAAAAAAACATCAAAAAATCCTTGAAATGAAGGAAACAATAAACCAAATTTAAAAACTCAATAGAATGCCTCACCAACAGACTATATCACTTGGAAGACAAATGTCAGGTAATGAAGATGAAGCATACAATCTAAAAAATAGTTGACCACACAGTAAAGATGATTAGAAGCTATTATTATAACATCCAAGAATTATGGGATAGCATAGAAAGATCAAATCTAAAAGTTATTGGGATAGAGGAAGGCACAGAGTTTCAAACCAAAGGAATGCACATTCTCTTCAGTGAGATAATATCAGAAAATTTTCCAACATAAAGAATGAATTGGAAAATCGAGGCTTATGTGACATACAATGGACAAAATTATAATATATCTATACCAATGCACAGTATAATGAAAATGTCTAGTATACAGAATAAAAATAGAATCTTGAAGGCCAAAAGAGAGAGGAATCAGATCACCTATATGGGAGACCAATTCATATCTTAGCAGATTTTTCAACGCAGATTCTCAAATCCAGGAAATCATGGAACAATATATTCCAACCTCTGAGAGAAAATGCATGCCAACCAAGAATCTTATACCCAGCAAAATTTAGCTTTAGATTTGAGGAGGAAATAAAAACTTTTCATGATAAACAAAAGCTAAAAGAATTTACAACTAGAAAAGCCTGCACTACAGAACATCCCCAGCACAATATTCTATGAAGAGAAAATGAAAAACAACAATGAAAATCAGCAAAGGGATGTATTACACTAAAGAAAAAGTGAATCAAAGGAGAAGCCAAGTCAAGTTAAATACCAAAAATAAACAAAAATGCCTGGCAATACAAATCATGTCTCAAAAATAACCCTGAATGTTAATGGCAAAAATAAATGTTAATGGCATAAACTCACTAATAAAAACACATAGATTGTGGTGGGGTTGGAAGCCCTGTAAACATCCCTTAATATAACGATGTGTCAAACTGTGAGAGTGAAGGTGAAGCTGCTGTGGAGACTCCAAGAAGTTGGAGGGTCCAGAAGTACAGAACACTTGCCAAGGAAAGGTGCCATCAGTGACCTGATCCAGCCCAAGAGAGTCACCTTATGAGCAGTCCACAAGGGTGGGTCTGCTCCAGTTCTTTTGAGCTCAAATCACACCCTTTGTATGAAATACTGGATATGGAATCACAGGATTTAATCTATACCCTGATGAATTTTGGCACCTTCTATGCACCTATTTCCCCCCTTTGGAATAGGAATGTGTCTCCTGACTATGTCCCACATTGTATGTTGGAAGTATATAACTTTTTAAATAGGGACTCAAAGCTAAGAATGTGCCCTGATTTTTAGGAGAGACTTTGATCCTGGAGATGCTAAAACTGTTAAGACCAAGGGAGCTTTTGGATCTTTGATCTCAGTGCATTTTGCATTGTGGGATAGACATGAAATTTGGGGCATGGGAGCAGTTTGTTAAAGCTTAGATCTGAAGTGTGCCCCAAATAATTATGTGTTATATGCTTGGCCACCAGCTGGTGGTGTGATTGGAAGGTGGTAAATATTTCAAAAATTTGTACCTAGTTGAAGTGATTTAAATCAGTGGAAATGTGACCTTGAAGGAGATATTGAGATGTTTATATCTTCCTTTCTCTTCTTCTCTTCAATGAGATGAGCAAGTTTGTTCCACCAGGGACTCCCCAATATAATACTTTCCATTTCCATAGACCCAAGGCAACAGGGCAAAGCAAACATAGAAAGAAACTTCTGAAACCATTGCCAATATAAATTATTCCTTTAATTAAGTCATTTAACTCAATTTATTTTGTTGCTGAGACAGAAAGCTGACTCACATACTGGTATTTACATGTATTTGGAACTACTAAGATTCAAGTCTTTTCAAGAGTGTTGGATTCTTCATTGTAATTATACTCTTTTTTAAAAAAAGAGAGAGTGAGAGAGGAGAGAGAGAGAGAGAGAGAGAGAGAATTTTTAATATTTATTTTTTAGTTCTCAGTGGACACAAAATCTTTGTTGGTATGTGGTGCTGAGGATCGAACCCGGGTCGCACGCATGCCAGGAGAGTGCACTACCACTTGAGCTACATCCCCAGCCCCTATAATTATACTCTTAAGAGTATTATTAAGTAAGAAGACTCTTTGTATAAATTCAGAAAGAAAAATGTTTTAAAGCTAATTCCATCTCCCTATTCAGAAACATTTTAGGTATCTACACTATATAAATATTCTCTCATGTATTTAAAAGTACTGTAGTTTCGTTCAACTTCTTGTGATCCATAAAGTATCTTGTATACAATAATTTAGATTCACCATTATAAATGGGAATTTTCTGTTGCTTCTATTTATTTTAACTTTTTGCTGATGTCTTGGAGTAATCTTTATATTTCTTCTTTTTCTTGCTCTTGATCAGTATCTCATTTGTGAAATTTCTTAGAAGTGTGTCACTTTGATGGAGGTATCTTCCTGCTCTGTTTTTCTTGAGCCTTTTCCACTAGAACAGATATGGAAAAAAATACATGATGAAAGAAATACAAACAAGAAAGGACATGGAGAAAGCATTATCTCCTGCATTCTTTACAGCAAGTTGATCCTTTCCCCACCATCCTTGGTAAAAAAAAAATGACACCTGCCCATGGATTTCAGTAAATATTGTAAAGGAAAAGTCAAATATAATATTTGGAAGGCAGGTTTGATGGTTTCTATTCCATCCTTGGCCACCATGTCATTGTCCACAGAAGTCTTTGGAAAAACCAGGGAAGTACAAAAAAATTAAAAATATTTCCAATCATTCATCATTTTAAAATTCCTTTATTTACCATTGCATTTTTCTCTTTTCTGAACATTTTCATTCCTGGTGAAAACAAGATAGTCTGAATCTCACAGGCAACACAACAAGACTCCTCCCCTAAAATGTATTGTCAGCTATGGAAGGGACCCTAGTCCTGTAATGATCACCCCTGGGTTCTTCAGTGACCAGGGACGAGCTCAAGCCTATAAGAAATGACAGTGCCAGACAGCTACCAGCTGTCATTGGGCTACAGGATAGTAGGACATAGAGAGTGAGATTTGTCATTTGTATATGTGCATGTTTGTGAATTACCTTCAGTTACACTGTAGCAGCAAGGACTGAGTAGGTCTAATTGTGATGTATTTACTACTAAACCTACTGGGGCAGTTTGGGAAAAACTGGCTGGCATGATCTAGAAATCTTCAGGGGAACATCTGAGATCACTGATTAAAGCCTATTGCTTTTACTAAACCAATGGTACTGACCACATGGAAAGAGAGTAAGTCTATAATTTCCAGAGACATATGGCCCCAGTAGAATCTGTCTTCTCATCTCAGATCTATGGTACATAATTCTTCTAAGGGACCATGAAAGGGTTCACTCACCCATTTTCTATATCTTGGAGGGAATCAGGCAGTCGATGATTCCTAGTTTCTGGAAGTAGGAAGACAACAAGGCCAGCAAAAAAGCAGGAGGCTCCATAGATGATCCAGGGCAAGGGTTCAGCATATGTTTCCAGGGTCATCAACAGGGGAGCCACAGCTGCCCCAAAACTACTGCAAACTCCAATGATTCCAAAAGCTGTTGCCCTTGGAGCATAAACAAAAAGGCATAATAAATCTGTTGAGAATGCACATGGGTTTGTGTCACCTTCATGCATTAATTATGGGAGAAAATAAGGGATGTGCTTTGTCATGAGAAGATTGATGATATGCTCTTGTGATATACCCAACTGATCTTTTCTTAAAATTGGGAGCCATCTTGCCAAAAAGCCATGGAAAGATAATTTTGGCTCTACTATAAATTACTGCAAATTCTGAACCTACTTGGAATACCTTCCCGTGCCTTGAACTCACCCATGCGTGGCTCTCTGACCAGATAGCAGCCCTCTCTAAAACTTTAGTAATGCCTCACAAATCTTGGCCTTCCCTGGCTAGATAAAAACCCTCTCTTAGACTCTAATAATCTCCATAAATTCTGATGTCAAGGACAGCAAAAATGTAAACTAAGATTAGTGTTATGCTCCTTAGAGTTTTGTTATCTATAACCCCCCCTTTGTGTAACTTTCAGGGCTATAAAGCTGGGCTGCAGGAAAGATGCAGCTGCTGTCTTGTTCTCATGGTTTTTCTGTGGGAGAGGCAGCCCAGCCGGTCAAAATAATAAGCTTGCTTTAATTTGATTTTAATTGGAGTCAGTGGTCTTTTCTTGTGTCATGGTCTAACACTTGCTTTTGAAATTTTTGTTGGTTTGCTAGCAAATTTTCTCAAGTTTACAGAGTATTAAGACATGTTTTATCATTTAGAAATACTATTGTTCATTTATTTAATTTTGCTTTATTTCTCATTTATTTTATTTTCTTATTAATTTACTTTGTTTTTTGCTACTTTTCAATTATACAAATTATACTATTTGTTTTGAAACAATTGTATATGAACATAATTTTGTCAAGTTCATTTTACAGTTCCTCCTGTATCCTGCCTCTCTCCCATCCCCTATTCTAGAAATTTTGATTGGCATTGCATTAAACCTATAGAGAACTTTTAGTAATATTGCCATTTTGATGATGTTAGTTCTGCCTATCCATGAACAGGGTATATTTTTCCATCTTCTAAGATCTTCTTCTATTTCTCTCTTTAGGGTTCTGTAGTTTTCATAGTATAAATCTTTCACCTCTTTTGTTAGGTTGATTCCCAAGAATTTTTTTTTTGAGGATATTGTGAATGGAGTGGTTGTCCTTATTTCCATTTCAGAAGATTTGTCACTGATATACAGGAATGCCTTTGATTTATGCATGTTGATTTTATATCCTGCCACTTTGCTGAATTCATTTATTAGTTCTAGTAGTTTCTTTGTAAAACATTTTGGGTCTGCTAGGTATAGAATCATGTCACCTGCAAATAGTGATAATTTAAGTTCTTCTTTTCCTACTTTTATGCCTTTAATTTCTTTCATCTGTCTAATTGCTCTGGCCAGTATTTTGAGAACTATATTGAATAGAAGTGGTGAGAGAGGGCATTCCTGAATTGTTCCAGATTTTAGAGGGAATGCATTCAATTTTTTTTCCATTTAGAATGATGCTAGCCTGAGGCTTAGCATAAATAGTTTTTCATTGTTGAGGTAAGTTCTTGTTATCCCTAGTTTTTCTAGTGTTTTGAACATAAAGGGATGCTGTACTTTGTTGAATGCTTTTTCTGCATCTGTCAAGATGATCATGTGGTTCTTATCTTTAAGTCTACTGATGTAGTGAATTAAATTTATTGACTTCCGTATATTGAACCAGCCTTGCATTTGAGGGATGAATCCTAATTGATCATGGTGCACATTTTTTTGATATGTTTTTGTATCTGATTTGCCAGAATTTTATTGAGGATTTTTGCATCTAGGTTCATTAGAGATATTATTCTATAGTTTTCTTTCTTTGAAGTGTCTTTGTCTGGTTTTGGAATCAGGGTGATGTCGGCCTCATAGAATGAATTTGGAAGAGCTCCCTCTTTTTTCTATTTCCTGAAATAACTTGAAAAGTATTGGTATTAATTCTTCTTTAAAGGTTTTGTAAAACTCTGCTGTATACTCATCTGGTCCTGGTCTTTTCTCGTTGGTAGTCTTTTGATGGCTTCATCATTTTCCTTCATTATTATTGTCTGTTTATATTGTGTGTATCGTCCTCACTCAATCTGGGCAAATCATATGACTTAAGAAATTTATTGATGTCTTCACTATCTTCTATTTTATTGGAATATAGGGTTTCAAATAATTTCTAATTATCTTTTGTATTTCTGTAGTGTCTGTTGTGATATTGCATTTTTCATCCTATATGTTAGTAATTTGAGTTCTCTCTCTTCTTCTCTTCATTAACATGGCTAAGGGTCTGTCAATCTTATTTATTTTTTTGAAGAACCAACTTTTAGTTTTGTCAATTTTTTCAATAGTTTCTTTTGTTTTAATTTTGTTGATTTCCACTCTGATTTTAATTATCTCTTGCCTTATGCTAAATTTGCTGTTGTTTTGCTCTTCCTTTTCTAGGGTTTTGAAGTGAAGTGTGAGCTCTTTTATTTGTTGTTTTTTTTTCTTTTTTTGAGGATTGAACTCCAGGCAATGAAGAGGCTGTTCTTTCTTGAATATATGTTTTTGGTGGCTTGTCTACTGTGAGATAACTGAATTTATGTGGTTTTGTCTCTGTGTCATCTATTCTGCACCATGAGTCTACAAACCTATTTTGGTGCCCATACTGTGCCTTTTTTGTTACTGTTTCTCTGTAATATAATGTAGGTCTGGTACAATGATGTCACTGGCTTCACTCTTCTTGCTATGAATTGCTTTAGCTATTCTGGGTCTCTTATTTCTCCACGTGAATTTAATGACCACTTTTTCTATTTCTATGAGAAATGTCTTTGGGATTTCAAGTGGAAATTCATTAAATCTGTATTGTGGTCTTGGTAGTATGGTCATTTTGACAATAATAATTCTTCTGCCTGTCTTTCATCTTCTATGAATTTCTTTAATTTCTTTAATTGCCATTCTGTAGTGCTCATTGTAGAGGTCTTTAACCTCTCTCATTAAGTTGATTCCCAAGGTTTTGTTGAGGCTGTTGGAAATAGGGTGTTTTTTTTAGTTTCTTTTTCGGAGGGTTTTTTTTATTGATGTACACAAATGCCTTAGATTATGGGTATTGATTTTATTATTTTCTGCTACTTTGCTGCATTTATTTAACAGTTCTAGAGGTTTTCTGATGTAACTTCTTGGATCTTCTAGGTATAGAATTATATCATTAGAAAATAGTGATAATTTGAATTCTTTTCTCATCTGTGTCCATTTAAGTTTTTTGGGTTTTTATCTGTCTAATTGCTCTTTTCCCACTTCTATTTAAAATAGAACAATGTGACTTTTGCAACACATTGTTCTATTTTAAATAGAAGTGGGAAAAGAGGGCATCCCTGTCTTGTTCCAGTTTTTAGAGGGAACACTTGCAATTTTTCTCCATCTAGAATGATGTTGGCCTTGGCCTTATCATAGGTAGCTTTACAGCATTGAGATATGTTCCTGTTATCTCTAGTTTTTCTAGTGTTTTCAACATGAAGGGGTGCTTTATTTTGTCAAATGCTTTTTCTGCAACTATTGAGATGATCATATAGAAATGATCGTATATTAATTCTATTTTCTTATATTTGCTAGGAGTTAATTTGTGGCATAAAATATTGTCTATTTTAGAGATTAATTCATGTGCTGCTGAGAAAAAAGAGTACTCACTTGTGGATGAATGAAATTTTCTATATATGTCTCTTAAGTCTAAATTATTGATTGTATTATTGGTTTTTATCATTTTTTGTTGAGCTTTTGTTTGAAAGATCAATCCAGTAGTGAAAGATGTGTGTGAAAATCACCCAGAATTATTGTGTTGTGGTGTAACTGACCCTTGGACTTGAGAAGCCTTTGTTTGATTAATATAGATGCTCCATTGTTTGGGGCATATATATTTATAATTGTTATGTCTTGTTGATGAATGGTTCCCTTGAGCAGTGTGAATGTCCTTCTTTATCCCTTTTGATTAACTTTGGCTTGAAGTCTACTTTATTTAATATAAGGATGGAAAACCCTGCTTGTTTCCACAGTCTACGTGAGTGGGATGTTTTTTCCCAACTTTTCACCTTCAGTTTGTGGATTTTTTTTCCTATGAAGTCAGTCTCTTGAAGGCAGCATATTGTTGGGTCTTTTTTAAAATCCAGCCTGCCAGTCTATGTCTTTTGATTATTGAATTTAGGCCATTAACATTCAGGGTTATTATTGAGACATGATTTGTATTCCTGGATATATTTGTTCATTGTGGGTATTTAAGTTGACTTAGTTTCTCCTTTGATTAGTATTTCCTTTGGTGTAATACATACCTTTGCTGATTTTCATTGTTGTTTTTCGTTTCCTCCTTATGGAATATTTTGTGAAGAATGTTCTGTGGTGTATGCTTTCTAGTTGTAAATTCTTTTAACTTTTGTTTATCTCAAAAGGTTTTTATCTCATCATCAAATCTAAATCTTCATTTTGCTAGATATACGATTCTTGGTTGGCATTCATTTTCTTTCAGAGCTTGGTATGTGTTGTTCCAGGATGCTTTCTGCATCTGGATTGACAAATCTGTAGATATCCTAATTGGTTTTCTCCTCTATTTAATCTGATTCATTTTTCTTGTGCCTTTTAAAATTCTCTTCTTTTTCTGTATGCTACTCTTTTTCATTATAATGTGCTTTGGTGTGGATCTGTTGTGGTTTTGTACATTAGGTGTCCTGTAATCCTCTTGTATTTAATTTTCCAATTCATTCTCCATTTTTGGAAAATTTTCTGATATTATTTTATTGAACAGATTGTTGATTCATTTGTTTTGGAACTCTATGCCTTCCCGTATCCCAATAAGTCCTTTCATTTGGTCTTATTATATTATCCCATAATTTTTGAATATTCTACTCATGGGTTCTTACTATTTTCACTGTGTGGTCTACATTCTTTTCAAGATTATATATTTTGTCTTTATTGTCTTTCTGTTGAGCTTTTAATTTTGTTTATTGTTTCTTTTATTTCAAGAATTTCTGTTTTTTTGTTTTGTTTTGTTTTCAGAAGCTCCAACTCCTATTAAAGTAATCTTTTGCTTTCAGTCTTGACTTATGTAGATGTTTATTGAAATGATCTTTTGTTTCTGTATTTTCTCTTACATTATCATTTAATTCAGAGAATATTTTAATTATGTACATCTTGAACTCATTCTCTCTCATTTTTTCTGTTGTGCTGGCCTTGGATTCTAATAATGTAATATCTTGGTTTGTTTAGGGCACTATCTTCCCTTGCTTTTTCGTGATATTCTTGTGTCTTCCCTTGTGACACTGTGCATCTGAAGTGTAATAGTGTCTGAAGGCTTATAGTGTTCCTTCAGGTTTCCAATACCTCTCCTTCATGGAGGGAACAATGCAAACAGACCCCAATACAAAGAATACACAGCCTTAAACCAGATAGCTGCTATTAAGACATTTACAGTTTTGTCACAATAAACAAAAATGGTAAGTTCAAATATTATCTATAATAAAAACAGTAGGTTTGCAAAAGGATCTACAGATTCTGATGGAGGACAAAGAACCATGGATGAGGTGTAGTATGAGATGCTTAGAAGGAAGGAGGTAAGGATATAGAGTTATTAGATCTTAGAAAGCATGAAACATATTTTGTGTTCATTGTCTGAGGTACTGCCTTCCAAGTAATCTAAAGTGTTGGTGATGCTTTCTATTGAGCTTTTAATTTGGTTTATTGTTTCTTTCATTTCATGAATTTCTGTTTGATTTTATTTTCAGAACCTCTATCTCATTATTGAAGTAATATTCTCTGTCATTTCTTCTATTGTGCTGGCCATGGATTCTAATAATGTAATATTTTGTTTTTAGGGAGCACTATCTTTCCTTTTTTATGGATTGTTCTTGTGTCTTCCTTTCTAGCACAAAAGAAGTTAGTTAAAAGCAGAAGAATATAGAAAAATAATTTGGGGGAAACAAGTAAGTGGGAAGACAGTAGAGTACTAAAAATAAATAAACATAAATATTTTAAAACATTTAAAAATATAAACATAGGAGATAAAAGAATATAGAACACCATTGCAGTATACTATTTTGATATCCCAGTACTCAGTAGCCTAATTCATGAAAAGTATTTTGTTTCAGAAATTTTGGGGATATGAGGGCAGGAGGAAAAAAATCTCAAAGGAAGATACTAAGATTGTTTTTGTTGGAGATCAGTATCTTTCCAGCTTCCCTTCTCATCCAATAGGTGGGGTTGTCTGTTCCTTGCTGGTTTCTCCACACTCAGGATGGTGAAACTTATTAGGGTGGGAGGATTGCTTTTGGGGGCATGGCTCCTGGTAGGGTATAGCACTTTCCCATCCCTGATAGAACACTACACCCCAAGGATCTCCTTTAGGACCACTTTTGTGATGTGGGCGCCTGATCTTATCTCCTTATATTGCCTGTAGACCTCATAATTCCTGGTCTCTAATTATGTCTCTAAACTGTATCTTTCTTACTCCCACCCTTTCTACTTCCCAATCATGAACTTTTCTCTCCAGAGGTCTTGTGGACTGTGTTCTGGGGGCTGCACACATGTTAAGGAGAGATGTTTTATACTGGACAGTTCAGGACCCAGTTTTGTGAGCTACAGGATCAGCCTCATAGCTGAAAGCACTGTGACAGATTAGCAGCTGCCAATGAGAGGGGAGTTGAGGATTTTGGTACCTTTATATTGCTTCTAAGCCCTAGCCAGTGTTCCAAGCTGGGAGTTTACACAGGTAAATATGGTGATTAAGGTGTCCCAGGATGCAGGTGGTTGCTTTCAGCAATAGGGTGTCAGGTCAGGTGGGGCTGGCCAGTCACATTGAGCAGCATGTTCAGAGATGCAGCTCTGTGGCAGTATTCTGACTGGCAGCTGTCTCCAGACAACAACTCCGCTTGCAGTGTTCCAAGATGGAGGCAACCAGGGGATCCTGACATTAGTAGACAGGGGTCCACACAGGAGTAGTGGCCAGAGTTCCTGCCCATGGGCTGTGGCCAGGTGTTTTGCATGGGTGCTAATGCAGGTGCTCCTACTTGGTCACCCAGAGGTGCTCTATAGACAAGTAGCTGGGAGTCCTGCACTGACACTGAGGCCTAGATGTGACACATGGCAGATATGATTCCTTCCTAATTAGTTTTTTGACAAGACTAAACTATAACAACAATTGAGTAAAAAATTTTGCAATAAAAGCCTGCCAATGAGAATTAAATTATTTTTCCTTTGAGACATTTTATTTATTTGAGTTCAAAATTAGTGCTACCTCTGAAAGCCAATTGTACATATTCATGTTTTAATGATGATCCATAAAGAACTTGTGCATATTTAATCTTTGCAATTGTCTTTTTACACAGGTAGGTAATACTAAAAACTGATATTAATTCATGAGCATACAGAGCAGGGAGGAAGAGCATGAAAAGAAGATTAACATTAAACAGTGACGAGAGGTGGGAGGGAATGGGAGAGAGAAGGGAAATTGCATGGAAATGGAAGGAGACCCTCATCATTATACAAAATTACATATAAGAGGAGCTGAAGGGAAAGGGGGGGAACAAGGGAGAGAAATGAAGTACAGTAGATGGGGTAGAGAGAGAAGATGGAAGGGGAAGGGAGGGGAGGGGAGGGGGGATAGTAGAGGATAAGAAAGACGGCAGAGTACAACAGACACTAGTATGTAAAAACGTGGATGTGTAACCGATGTGATTCTGCAATCTGTATACGGGGGAAAAATGGGAGTTCATAACCCACTTGAATCAAATGTATGAAATATGATATGTCAAGAGCTATGTAATGTTTTGAAGAACTAATAAAAAAAGAATTCTATTAGAGTGTTCTCTAGATATTAGGTTACACAAAAGCTCCTGGATTGCAAAGCAGCATATTATTTGCATAAGAACAGACACATTGATCAATGGAACCAAAAAGAGCTCAGAAATTAATCAATGCATCAACAGTTAACTGATCGTTTTCAAATGTGCCAAGAACACACATTAGTTAAAAAAAAAGGAAAAAAAGAAAACAAATTATTCAATAAATGATGCTGAGAAAATTAGATGTTTACATGTAGAAGAATGAAACCAGATTTCTGACTCCTATCACACAAAAATATCAATTCAAAATGAATTACAGACATAAATGTAATACCTAAGACTAGGAAGTTTGTAGAGGAAAACATACATGAAATCCTTAAATATGGGGTTGGGGCTTTAGCACAGTGGTAGAGTGCTTGCCTAGCATGCATGAGGCACTGGGTTTGATCCTTAGCGCCACATAAAAATAAACAAATAAAATAAAGGCATTATGTCCATATACACTACAAAACAAATTTAAGAAAGAAATATTTAAATATGATGGACAGGACAAGAAGTTTTTTAGATATGATCCTCAAAGCACAGGCAACAAAAGCAAAACTAGACAAACAGCATTGCATCAAACTGTAAAGTTTCAGCACAGCAAATGGAACAATCAACAGCCTAAAGATAACTTACAGAATGGGAGAAACTCTTCTCAAGCTATTCACTGGACAAGGGGCTGATGTCTATACCACATTAGGAACTCCAACAACTCAAGAGCAAAGCAAACAAACAAATAACACAAACCGAAATAAAAACTGGTAATAGATTTTATTATGGTTTGGGTGTTGTCTGTCTCTCCAGAGGTTCTTCCATTAGGAACTTGGCTGTAGTATTGGGAGGTGGTGGACCCTTTAAGTTGTGAGGTGTAGTAGGATGTCGTTAGCTCACTGGGAACCTATCCCTGGAAGGGAATATTGGTCACCCTTGAGTGAATTCTCACAAGAGTCAAAATGCTTTTTGTTGAAAATTTGTGTGGTATTAAGGTTCTTGCCTTTTGCATGAACATTAGACAGTACAGGAATTATATAAAGCAGCTGACATTGCTTGTTATTCAAAAAACATTATTTGTCATCTGAGTGAGTTTGATGTATTATAAGGTTCATCCCTCAGTGATTTGACTTATAATTTTAGGCTGAACTCATAAAGAAACATTATAGAGTTAAAAGCACAATCTAATTTCCAAGCCATTCTTTGTATGATATTAGAGGATATTCTTTACATTCAGAAAAACTTTAATCCTTCCTCTGACTTCAAAATAATTGTAATAAAATTTACCATGGATTATATTTGCATTTTAAAATTCTTAATAAGACAAAAATCACTATAAAAGAATTAGACAATATTAATAGCCTCATATATCTACTAAAAATATAGTTTGTAGGTAAAACAATACTAATTCTATCTTTAAAAAAATTAAACAAAAGCAAGAAGCAAATCAAACTGATTATCAAAAAAAAAAAAACAATGAAAATAAAATAAAAACTACAGCGGCACATAGATTGACTGATGAATTCTATGAGAAAAAAAAACCCAAAACATCATGACCAAGTTTGTGTTATTGTAGAATTATAAGGGTGTTTCAACATTTAAAAAGTCATCACTGTACTTTTCCATAGTTGGAGAGTAAAAAGAAAGAAAATAGATTATCTCAACAGATCAGAAAATTATAGCTTCTGTTTTTTAAATACTAATTTTATTTTTTCTAATTGGCATGTATTTGTGCTCATTTATGGAGTACAGTATTGTAACTCCATAAAGAGATATATATATACCGTATAACAATCAAATTAGTCAGTTAGCATTTATGTATTGGGTCCTACAAATTCTTGTTCTCTAGCTATATTGGAATATGTACCTAATTGCCATAGACTGCATAGACTGTAGTTCTCCTATCACACTACAGGACATTAGAGCGACTCCCCCAGTATAGTTCATAACTTAGTTGTTCCCCCACAGCTCATGTGTTGAAGGTTTGCACTTTAGTAGATGGAGGGGTGGAGAGGTGGCTATTGGGATGGTGGCTTTGGGAGGTAGAACCTAGTTGAAAGCTATTAGGTCACTGGGACTGTGCTCCTAAAGTAGATATTGGGAACCCAACTCATTTCTATCACTTTCTGCTCACAGTCACCAAGAGATGAGCAGCTTTGCTCTACCAAGCACTCCCTGTCATGGTGAACTGCCTTGCTGACAAAGCAACAGGAACAAGCAACCATGGTAAAATTGTGAGCCAAAATAGATATTTTACCCCCTTAAGTTGATTTTCTCAGATATATTTTCATAATGACAGAAAGATGAACAACTTCCCCCTTCCTAACCTTTAGTGACTTCTACACTCTCTACTGCTATATGATTAACTATTTTTGGTTTTTGGTTTCCACAAATGAGTGAAAACATTCACAAGTTGTCTTTCTTATTCCAGTAATTTCCTGACTTATTTCACATAACATCATTTTCTCTACTTGTTGAAAATGACCAGAATTCATTCTTTTTATGGCTGAATAATATTCCATTGTGTATATATGCATCTTTTTCTTAAGGTTTTTTCTTTTTATTTCCTTATTTTTAAAAGTCACTAAGTGATTTTGGGTTTTGATTGGTATATTATGGAAAGCCTGAGGAAAATAACAAAATGGAACTTCCCACCAATGCCAGTACCTATCTTTTTAGGGTTATAAATAAAGAAGTTCTTAATATTTTTGTTATCCACTTTTCTTTGTAACATAAATCAAAGCCATTAACTTGAATTTGAGATGTATACACAATACATACACAATAGTGTGTGAAATACTTTATATAAATAATTACAACATTTTCAAGTACTAGAAACAATATCTGTGCTGATTTATTTGGACTGTATGGAAGAAGAAGGGATCGACCTTCAACTACAGAGGGTTATACTGATAACAAAGCACTTAATGTCAAAAATATATTCATTTCAATTTTTATTTGTTGCAGGCTACACCATGTCCTGAATAGATTCATTATGGGGAAACTGTCAATCACAGCTTTACTATCTTACTTTGGAAGGAAATAAGAGAAAATAAATTGGAAGGTAAGACTTCATCTTTGTTTTCAAATAAGTGATGTTGATTTTTCTTTCTGTCAAAAAATTTAAATCAACTTATATTAAATATATCTACCAAAAAATTTAGATCAGTTTATGATAAATATATCTAAACCATTAGATAAATATCTTTAATTTTGTTTGTTGGTGGAGATTGAACCCAAGGCCTTGTGCATGTGGGGCAAGCACTCTACCAACTGAGCTATATTCTCAGCCCAGATAAATACATCTAAGCCATTCATCTATATAAATTTATCAATTTCTAATAAGAGTCCCCATTGACATGGTGATTCTTGAATGGATGATATCACAGACAAAGATGAGAAGATCTCTACTATCCTATTTCCAAAGCCTTTTTTTGTGCAGTGCTGGTATTGAACCCAGAACCTTGTGCATGCAAGGTAAGCACTCTACCAGCTAACTTATATACCCAGCCCTTTCCATAGACTCTTTATCAATAAAAGGCTGGGCTTTACCAACGGGCTGCAGAAGTTAATAGTTTAGATATATTTATTTAAACTGATCTAAACCTTTTCAAAAGGAAGAAAAGTTAACCTCACTTTTTTTCAAAAAGTGAGAGATTTTTGCTACAGCCATGAATTCTTTAACATCTTGATTATTAACAAAAATTAATAATCCTAGTTTTTTTAGGTTTTGATGCACTGAACATTTTTATGGAGTTCTTCTCTAGTTATAGAAGCCCTCTTTATGTCCACAACAGCTATTACAAACTCTATGTTAGCATAATAAGTGCTCCAGGGAAAATGAATTGATCATCTGGTCATCAATATCCAACATTGTTAATGTGTATTTTTCACCATCCTCTCTTCTACATTACATTTTATGGTATTATTTACAACTTAATTCACAGAAAATTTGTAAAGAATATTGGTTTTCTCTGCATTATCCAACTCAACAATGATAACTTTGTGCTCTTGGAAATTAACTCATCTCCATGTCTGAGTGAATAGAATTCTCATTCTTGGGCAGTAGACCCTCTCCGGCCACCCAAGTTGCCTGTCTTCCTCTGGCTTAGGCTGGGGTTCAGGAAGAGACACCTCTGGTTTTCTGCTTAAGTCTGGGTGCAACCTGCTTCTAGGGAACTGGAGGGAGGCAAAAGCCCAGGCCCCCTTGCTGCTGGCCAGGCCCCATCTGTGGCATTCACCTGATCCAGAGACATCCTACCACATTATTTGTATTGTGAGCCTCATAGACCACCACACTCCCCTAGATACCCTCATTTAAAATTCCATTCAAATGATTATCTTTGAATCTTGCTAAGTCCATAACTTGTCTTTGTGAATAGTGTTGCAGTAAACATAAGCACGCAGATATCTCATTGATAGAATGATATCCTTACCTTTGGATATATAAACCTATTGGTGAGATTACTGGATCATGGTATAATTCTACTTTTAGTTTTTTGAGCACTCACCATGCTATTTTTCACAATGGCTATACTAGTTAATATTCCCATCAACAGTGTATGAAACTTAACCCTTCTCTGGATCTTGGCTAGCATTTGTAATTTTTGTCTTTTTGATAATATCCACTTTAACTGGGATGAGATGATATCTTATTATAGTTTTGATTTGCATTTCCTCAATGACTAGTGATGGCCATTCGAGAAACATCTATTCAAATCATTTGCCTATTTTAAAATCAGTTTTTCTTTGTTATTGAATGGTTATCACCCAATCATCACTGTTGGGTGTGCAGGAGATTCCCTGCTGAAGTTAAGTTTCCCTCTTGAGTAATCCCTTACCCCTCTCCCTCCTCTCTGAAGGGTGAAGGGCGCCAAGCCAGAGAGTGCCAAATTCAAATCTTTTCTCTTACAATCCCCATGGGTCACAGTGTCAGCTAGCAGTTCCTGAGTCACCCTGCCAATCAGCACTGGCCATGTCTCCTACACAACCCTTCTTAAGACGAAGCTTGCAAGGTCTTTTTTTCTCTCCTCTCTCTACTCTCTTTCTTTTTCTCTCTGCTCTCTTCCTCTTCTTTCTGCTCTCTTCCTCTCTGCCCTCCTCCCCTCCTCTCTCTGCTCTCTGCCTCTACTTTTCTTTCCCTTTGGGCAGACCCCAATAAATCTCTGGGTTGAATCTCCCTCTGGGGTGAGTTACACACCTTTCAATCACCACTTTTCTGATGAATAGTTTATAAATATTTTCTCCCATTCTGTGGGTTGCCTTGACTCTGTTGACTGATTCCTTTGTTGTGCAGAAACTTCTTGGTTTGATATTATCCTGTCTAGTTTTGTATTTACTGTCGGTGCATTGGGAGGTTCTACCCCAAATTTTTTTTTTAATTTCAATATCTTGAAGTGTTTTCCTTAAGACTTCTTTTAGTAGTTTAGTTTCATAGTTTCAGCACTTACATTTAGATACTTGATCCACTTTTAGTTGATTTTTGTGTACAATGAGTCGTAGAGGTGTAGTTTCATTCTTCTATGTGTGTATATCCAATTTCTCCAGCATGATTTGTTGAAGCAATGGTCTTTTCTTCAAGGTATGTTCTTGGTTCCTTTGTAAAACATCAGATGTCTCTAAATATGAGAATTAATTTCTGGATTTTCTGTTCTGTTTCAGTGCTGTGTGTTTCTGTTTTTATTCCAGTACCATGCTCTTTTGATCACTATGGCTTTGCAATTTGTATTGAGATAATGTGTTGTATGAATTTTTATTTTACTGTATCAAAAGTATCAGGAGAATAAAAATAAGAAGT